>NC_064645.1:36655440-36960135 GCF_023864345.2 Schistocerca serialis cubense | reverse complement strand
TGCAGTGACAAGTGGTCCCTTTTGAAATATACTGAGGGTCTCAGTGAAGTCTTCACAGACCATCTTTCACCTCCCAACGTTGTTCAAAAACAAATCTCTCATGCCTTATCTTTCCAGCCTCCTGCCACTTACCAAAGTCTCACCATCTGGCCACAGTAGAGCACTCCCGTCATATCTCAGTACCACCCAGGACTGGAGCAACTGAATCACATTCTCCATCAGCGTTTTGACTACATCTCATCGTGCCCTGAAATGAAAAATGTCCTGCCCACTAACCTTCCCACCCCTCCCACAGTGGTATTCCACCATCCACCAAATCTACACAATATACTCACACATTATCTTATGGCTGATGTCCCCATAATAGACCTAGAAGCAAGACCTGTCCCATACACCCTCCTATAACCATCTTCTCCACTCTGGTCACAAACATCACCTATCCTATCAAAGGCAGGACTATCCGTGAAGCCAGTAAGTTAATCCACAAGCTAAGATGCAACCACTGTGCTGCATTCTATGTTGGCGTGACAACCGATGCAACCACTGTGCTGCATTGTATGTTGGCGTGACAACCAAAAGGCTATCTGTCTGCACGAATAACGATGGACAAACTGTGGCCAAGAAACAAGTGGACCACCCTGTTGCTGAGCACGCTGTCAAACGCAACATCCTTCATTTCAATGACTGCTTCAAAACCTGTGCTCTGTGGATCCTTCCTGCCAACACTACTTTCCTGAACTCTGCAGGTGCGAACTCTCCCTGCAATATATCCCACATTCCAGTAAACCTCCTGGCCTCAACCTGCATTAGTCATTGCTCTCATCCATCCAGCCCCTTCCCTGTTCCCATTCCAGTGCTACACAGCCCTCATTCCACCAACAAGCCTAGTCTTTTTATTTCTCTCCTCTTTTCCACTACCCCCACTCCTCAATTGCCCCCCCCCCCTCCCCCGTCCACCGCCCGACTGCATCTAGCTGACCTACCCTCTCTCCACCTCGTGCCTGTGTGCTCCCCAACAGCACTTCACTGTGACCTAACCCTACGCTACTATCACTCCCCCTCCCCACCCCAGCCCGCTCCTAACCCCCACCCAGTTGCCAATCCCTTCATGAATTGCTGCTGCTGCTCACAGTGTGGCTTCAGCTGCCAGAGACTACAGTCATGTGTAGGTGATTTGCATTTGTTGTGTATGTGTGTTTCGACAAAGGTCTTGTTGACCAAAAGCTTAATTGTGACAGTGTTTTGGTTGTGCCACTCTGCAACTCAGCATCTCTGCTATGTGGTGAGTGGCAACTTGGTGAGTGGCAAATTTCCTTTTCATAATATTATTTCATTCCATCCTGGATTTTCCATTGTTCAATTAACTTGGATTTAATATGAGTAAAATGTAAGGAACCATTCTGTAGTAGAAACAAGAATAGTAATTATGGCATATTGTAAAATATTTGTAAATGTAAAAAAAAATTTACGTTGTCTACAATGTCACACATCTATAATTATGTGTTATGAGCAGATAATAAATTTAAAAACTGACACATAAAAGCCACTTGACTGCGGTGCCAGTGGGCCCTCAACCAGCACAGTACATTATGGGCAACCTCACTGACCGTCCAGATAATACCTGTTTGCCCACCCCAGCCCACAGCTGCCTGTGGTCACCCAGCTGCCTGTCACTGGCTACCTAAGCTAGTGTCGGCTGACCTACAGTAATGCACTAGCGGCAATGGCTATGTTGGAGCACACGGTGTCACGTGTTGGGCTGATACTGGCAAACAATTGTGATCCTCTCATGCTTCATTACTAAATCTGGATGTAAAACATGCATTACAGCATGTTTACCATAACCATAGTTCACATTTTTAGTACAAACTTAATACTGGTGGTGATGGTGGTGTGTTGGGGCTTATGGGCACTCAACATCGAGGTCATCAGCGCCCTGACACACATTAAAAGGAACGAATGTGGACAGACCTAAGAAAACTGAAGCACACACTCAAAGAAAGCAGGAAAAGAAGGAAAATGCTACATAAGATATTAAAAGCTAAGGAAAGGGGAAACATAGCAACAAGAATGCCACTTACATAAAATATGGGCGAGCTTGTTACACAGTGAGCAAATTAAAATCCTCTCCCTAAAATCTTTGTAAAAACATTTGACAGGGCACAGAACTTTAAAACTTTAGCCACATTCGTCTGAGTGTTGCCTAAAAGAGATGGCAGGTCCGCTGGTAAGTCAGCCATGACCCGCTGCTCAGAAAATAAAACGTGGCGCACAGTGACCTGGATGCCACAAGCACCACACATTGGAGGGTCCTCTCGCCGGAGCAGGAAGCCATGTGTCATAGGGCTGTAGCCTATTCGAAGCCGAGTGAGGAGAACCTCATCCCGTCGATGGGGCTGAAAGGAAGTACACCACACACGCATTGTGGGCTTGACCATACGGAGCTTATTGTCAGTCACTTCCAGCCACTCATCCTCCCACCGACGCATGACCCGTGAGCTCAACAACAAGGTGAGTGCGTGCAAGGGGATAGCACACTGAGATACTTGTGGGGCAAGACACACCTCCTTGGCTGCGAGATCTGCCCTTTCATTCCCAGCAATGCCAACATGTCCCGGAACCCAGCAGAAAGCTACAACCTTCCCCAGTCGCTGTAGTCGGAGGAGGGCATCCTGGATGGTCTGGACAATTTTGTCTGCCGGATACAAACGTTGCAATGAGTGAAGGGCACTGAGTGAATCGTAACAGACAAGAAATTTAGGAGAGGAAGAATGTCTCATGTGCTCCAGTGCCCACAAGATCGCAAACAATTCTGCATCAAAGACAGTAAAAGTCTGAGGCAGTCGGACCTTGAGGACACGATATGGAAAAACAACTGAGCAACCAACAGAATCCCCTTGTTTCGACCCATCTGTAAAAACAGCTACAATCGCAACTTAATACTGAACTGTGGTGAAATTGATTCCAGTTTTGAATTTTGTGCACTAGAGGGAGAGATATTTTTCCAGCAGAGACTTCCAAGACGTTTGATTTTTTAGAGTTTTAATATTCCTCCAAATTAAGTGACAGCAATACAGGATGGTTTGCAGAAATGGACTGAGACACTCATCAGTAAAATACTTTACACTAAATAAATCTATTCACTGACCTGTGGGATAAACTGAATCACCCTGGTGAACATAAAGGTTGTAGCAGTTCCTATTACAAGAACCATGCAATACTTCTTTGACTCCCTGTGGACACTTGAGGGTGTGTGTAGCTGGTGATCCACTGTAGCAATATTATCAAACAACTCAGGGATTTGTTGCATCTTCAGCAGATTGAGTAACTGTATGAGTACCCCTGTTGGAAAAAAAAAATAGTTTTTGATACGAAACAAGAGTTACAATGGTTTGTCATGCAAAATAAAAAAAATAGGAACATCCAAGGTTGTATGAATTGAAAAAGTTATTTTGAAGTAATAGGTAAGGCATAGCAACACAAATATTTCTTCATGAATGTGATCATTTTAGGATTTAAACATTCAAATAAAAAATATAATATTTAAATAGTAATTAAAATGTGGATCCCATTAACGAATGAAATAAGCACAGAATGAGGCAAAAGGAAGTACTGTACAGGTAAACAGAAAGCATCTAAAAAGTTGTTGGAAAGGGTAGTCTATTTTCTGTGGTCCCCTTGTCATAGGAGACAGCCTATGATTCAATTCAGTTACGTTCACTGATGACAACAATGTGTACACTGTTGACAATGGATATTTTTTATTATTTGAATGAGTACGTGTAGAGTTGCAGCACATTCATGAAGAAAAGAAATCAGTTCAATGAATGTTATTACAGGGCAATTAAAACTGAATATAGTGAATACAAATAGCTTTAAGTAGCTAATGCATAGTGATACATCAACAAACATTACCGAAAATGTAAAATAAAATGCAGAAAAATTTTACATGTTTTACATGTGTTCTGTAAGACTCTTCTTGGTCACATGGGCAACATCCAAACAATAATCCCTTTCATGCCATACATTCTAAACCGTGTGTGGAGTCACTAATAAGAGCACATTAGAAATGAAAATTTAGAGTTCTGGATTTGTTTGCACCAAAGAAGACACATAAACCACATAAAAAGAAATTCATAAGTATCAGGTCCATAGATCTAGGTGGCCAACAGCAACAGTATCCAATATGACCATTCCAATGATATGAAAGATGATTATTTAAAAATGCGTGAACCTCAGTACCACAATGTGCAGGTGCACTACTTTGCCGGAAGTTGTCATCCATAGAATCTCTAGGAAGATGTGACATTAGTCACTGTTCAAGCATATCCAGATAATGTTTGTAGAATAACTTAGTCCAATGAAGAAAAACGGAATGAGCAAATTTTTGTGCTGACATTATACCCATATATTAATTCTTGGTGAGTCACACTAATGTTAAATCACACATGAAGCCTTTTCTGTATCCCAGATTTGAATTTTGTGCCAGTTAATATTGCCAATTACTTGTAAGGTTGCTTCATCTCTAAAAATGAGACAACCATTGATTCCATCATTGCTACCACATAATTCATACATTTGATATAGTTTTCCTCTTTCAGCTCCTGTAAAATTTGAATTATGTGCAATTCACTTACAAGCTTCATTTCAAGAGGACACCAAACCACTGTTTGTGGCATTTGTAATTCTCTTCAGCCTTTGCACATCATTTCTGTGGACCACTTTCAAATGAAAGTGGAATTCATTCAAGTTGACATTTGGAGGTACTAGATTGTATTGCTGATGAAATCTGCTCTGCGCTGTTATGATAGAATGACAATTGTTGAATTCTAATATGCAGAATGCCTTGTCAGTGGGATCTGCCAGTTTCACTTATGACATGAAGCTTTCTCTTTATGCATAACTGTGCTTCAGGATTGACTCCTGATTCACTGTGCTTGCACAAGAATCTATATTTTAAACTTTCTTTTACATTTTCTGTAATTCGTGTCAATTCATTTCTATTCATTAAACATTTATAGCTATTTGCAAAAGCTTTACTCATTTTGAATTGTTGTGGATAGTTTTCATGTGAAAAGTTGTTCCTAGTCAACATGAAGTGTGATGTATGTATTGGCACTAGTACTAATTACACTGGAAGAAGAGCAGTTGACATTCAAAATTCAGAATGACATATCAGATTCACAATAAAAGCTAACACTGTTGTGACTTACAGTTTCCAACATTAATGTTAAGGCTATGTCAGGTGACTCTCCCAGAACACATTAAAAACCTGATAGGTTTTCTTTACAATACATGTTGTTCTGCAGGGTATAGATGATGACCATTTTGAATAATCACACAACCCGGATACTACATAGGACTGTCTTACTTTTGCACATACTATACATAATACCAGCAAGTGAGCACAACAAATCCATAAGCCATACTGAAAGTAAGAGAGTTTCTGCCTGGTGTTCTGGTTGACCACCAGAAATCCGTCTTGTCAGTGCAGTGTTCACACAGAGCCCCCAGCCGAGTTAGTGTGAAGCACTGTGAAGGAGAGAGTCTGAGTTTATGTTGTGGTGTGACTGCACTAGGAAGGGTAGGCCTTCCGGGTGGACTGTATTCTTAGCAAAAAGGTCTTCAGGTGGTGGCATATGTCTGATGGCATGCAGATGGTAGTTGTGGATGTGGGGTCTGCTTCTAGATTGGCTGGCCATACTGAAAGTGTGTGGCAGCATTTGGATTTGACAGTGTGGAGGGAGCATTACCAAAGCTAGATGGCACCAGCAATTTGAGGGGTGTGTCACATCTAAATGTGGCACTGTGACTGTGAAAATACCTTTGCTGAAAGTTTGGAATGTGAGGGCAATGGCATCAATGTCATGTGGAAATGTGACAGTCTTGTGGAAGTATCACATGATGGAGCCATCTGCAGCCTATAAATCAGTGTAGTGACTGATGATGCAGTCACTGTCCATGAGCTCGATGTCGAGGTTCTCTGGAAGGAAGTCACAGACATCGACTTGTACTTCAAAGGTTGGTAGGTCTAGGAGAGGAAGGTGGTTGGCACATGTTTTTGTCTGGTGAGGCAGCTTATCATGTCAAAGTGGGTTTGAGCCAGTTAATGAATACTGTAGTAGCTTTTCCATTTAACAATATTTGAAAATTTGATACTCTCTTTGGAGTACTTTTGCCTGGTGGGGCATCTTATCAGGTCAAAGTGGGTTTGAGCCAGTTAATGGATTCTGTAGTAGGTTTTCCATTTAACAATATTTGGAAATTTTATCCTCTCTTTGGAGCACTTTCTTGGGCCTGAGTATAGGATGTAGGGTAGATAATGCTGTGTCATCTCTTAACATTATAAAGTTAAGTTGTGAATGCTTTGTGAACAAAGATGTTAGGTGCCAAATATGTGTGTGTGTGTGTGTGTGTGTGTGTGTGTGTGTGTGTGTGTGTGTGTGTGAGGGGGGGGGGATAATGATAATGGTACGGTACAGAGAGGTATGCATTGTCATCCTTGATAAATGCAACTAAGTCCAGAACGTCTGGGGGTGCAACACTAAATATGCTGGCAGGGATAATGTCTTGCCATACATAATTCTGGACAGTAAGACTCCAAGGTTGTGTTTTTGTGCTGTGGAAATTCCCAGGAGGACCTGTGGAGATGCCTAGTAGCCCTCTGCCACACACCAGGACTGCCTTTAATGTATGGTGTCACTGTTCAAGCAGACCATTATTCTACAGATGGTATGCTGTGGTTCTGAATCACTTAGTGCCTGTCACATTTCAGTCATATTTCACAGTTTGAGGAAGAGTGCAGATTTGAACTGCCTGCTGGTCTGGTGTGATGGACACAGGACAGCTAAAGTGTTAAATCCATATTTCAATAAATTCTTTGGTGATTCAGCCATTATTTTTTCTAGCTGTATCACTTCAACTCAACACAGGACCCTATTGATTGCTGAGACAATATAATAGTAGCCATTGGAGACAGATAATGGGTTAATGAGGTCAACATGTACATGTACATGTCGAAAGCACCCTTTAGGGATTTCAAGACATCCTATGGACAGTTGCATACAGTACAAGACTTTGCTCTTTCGACATGGAACACACGCACAAGCTCAGAGTTTACAACCTTTATTTATGTTAGGCCACTCGGACCTGTCTGTCCCTAGAAGGGTAGTTGTGTGAATGCCCAAATGGCAAATTATGGAGCTGTTTGAATATAACGTGGTGGAACTGTGAAATGCCATAGAGTATAGGGTGGGCCATGCCTATGATAGGACAAGATTCAATCTTTAGTGTCATGAATGCAACATGAATGAAGGCTTGTAACCATTCATCATGTTGTTGTGCTTTGGCAAACTAATTATACTCAATGATAGATGACAAGCCACTGATTCATGAAAAATAATCTGCCACACCATTCTTTGCACCTTTGAGCTGGTGTCTGTCCATGATAAACTGGGCTATGTAGCCTAAATGCCAAAACCATCAGGGACAGGTGCCCTTGGGTGGGTTTCAAACAGAGTTGGCAAGTGGGAAATGATTGGTGTAGATAACCAGGAGGTGTCCTATGTTCTTATGCAGATCACTTGTTTGTGATGGCCTGATGTATGCTGCATGTGCCTCCCCCCCCTCCCCCCCCCCCCTTCCCCCCACCCCCCTGCCCCCTTAAATCTCTTGTTGTAGCACAGGTCTGATAGGGATGTCACTCACTGTGTTGATGAGCTGTGCAACAGGGAGAGGGTGCACCAAGGTGATGGCCTAGATAGGCAGTCTTTAATGCTTTCAAAAGTGAACTGCATCTCACTTGTCCACATGAGTGATACTCTTGCTTGTGATAGCTCTAGTTACTGGCATTTGCAGAGGGGCTGCCCGTTGAAGGTGTCTTCCGTAGAAATTTATCAAGCCCAAGATCTGACATAGTTCATGATAGCCTTGTGGCAGATGCAGTTTTTGGATGATCTCTATACATCGTGGTGGCAACAGAAGCCTCATGCATTGACCATCTGTCTGAGGAAGATGACTTATTCAAATTGGAGTTGATGTTTGTGTTTGACAAGTATGACACTGATGTTAGAAAGGGTGTCAAAAACATGTTTGAGGTGGTTATTGCATGATTCCTTGTCCCATGAGAAAATTAAAGAATCATCAAGGTAAGCATAACAGAATGGTAGTTCGAAGAGTAAACCATCAATGAAACATTGACATGCTTGTACCATGTTCTAAGTCCATAGTGTATGTACAAACAAAAAGTTGTGATAATGGGCATTTTGTGAATGTCATCTGGACACAAAGGTATTTGTAGGTACACCATCTTACAGTCAATACCATTAGAACCAGATGTGTTCCCATAATAATGTGTCATGTCCTGGATGTGTGGTACTGGGTAGCTGTCCATAATGGTACAAGTGTTGAGGCTACTGTAATCACTACACAACCTGAGAGATCAACTTTTGTGTGTGTGTGTGTGTGTGTGTGTGTGTGTGTGTGTGTGTGTGAGGGAAGGGGGGGGGGGGGGGTTGGGGGCAGTTTTAAGGGAGAATCTCACAAACTGTTGTAGCAGCAAACTGTCCCTGCTTGTAACAGCTCATTCATTGCTGCTTTGGCAGCCCTAAGTAGACCTAACGATAGCCAACATGGTCTGTGTTATACCAGGGGACCAAGAATGGTGATAATCTTATGGACTGCTCCACTTTCAAAGGGACACTGTCTGAATCATTCTGGTGGAGGGGTGCACAAAGACTCATTAGAGGGTGGGCAAGCAAGCAGTACTGTACTCACGTTTGTTGAAATAGCTGGGAGTAGTGTTGTCAGCTTGTTCTTGGATGGTGATAGACATGCCAGATCAGTGTGGTGTAGAGATGTCAGTGAGGTGAAGGCGATTGATGGAGGCAGTTGATGCAGCTGGTCGAGACTGTTATGTTGTGTGGAGTGCATGTTCAATGTCTTGGATCTTGTGTTGATGACATAGTTGTTACTTTGTAAGTGAAAGTTCATTTTTAAAGTGTCAAAATAGAGTTTTTGGATGTAGTGAATGGTGTAGAGGCATCCATGGAGAAGCCCATGACCATCAGGGATATCCATGGGTGGTGATGGCAGGAGTAGAAGTAGAGGTAGAAGTAAAAGTTTATTGTCTCATAACATACAATTTCCAGCCATTGACTTAAAAGTACAGGAGACTCATCAAAACACAAAAACTGGTTTACAATTTTCCTTATAATACCAGTAATATAATATACAGAACTGAATAATTACTTAATCAAGCAATTAATAATTTTTCTTCAAAAGTAACGAACTTTTAAGATTAACAGTCCTAAGTACTTCCTCTCTCCTGCTCAAATTTTCAGGTTGTCATTTATGAATTCTTCTACTAAATAGTAACATTTCTGCACTGGTTTCTCATATAAGGATTTTTTCAGTGTTTCTAAATTTGTGCTGAGCAGTTCTCTTCCTTTCACTTTGTTATAAATTTTTATACCTATATAATGTGGAGTTTGAGCATAAGGTTTTAAATGGTCAGTGGGCAGCATAAAATTATTTTTATTTCTGGTGTTGTAATCATGTTTAAAATGATTTGCTACAAATAAATCAGGGTTACTGTGTACGAAGATAGTCAGCTCATATATGTATAGTGAGGGAACATTTAGTATACTCAGATTTTTTAGGAGTGGGTGACATGAATTTGTGCCGAGCAAGCTGTGCTGTTGTGGTAGGTTGCTGAGGGGGACTGGCTGAGTACACCAGAAGTGGATTGACATTTGGTTTTGTGAGTTAGTGTGCTGTTACTCAGGTCCAGGACCAAGGGGAAGTGCTGGAGAATGTTTGCACCAATAACTGGTCCGCTACACTTATGACGATAAATGTCTGAGTGAATTCTTCATTGAGGTGAGCCTTAGATTTGGCTTGTTGAATCATTTGCTGCACAGAGTTCAATGGGTGTGTGGGATGGTGTTTGGTCTGGCAAGGAGGGTGGTATAATTCTGACCTCTGAGCCTATATCAGGAAAGTACAGCTGGCTGCTGGTGTGGTAATGTACAAAAAGTCTGTTTTCACGAAGGAGATGGGCCAGATGCAATATGGCATTGTTGTCATGGGAATTGAGGTGACTTAAATATTTCCCACAGTCTGGAGTGTCTTCAATAAACTGTGCATGTAGTTTGGCAACTGTATGGAGGATGCCAGCAGTAAATGGAACCAGCATATGTTGCAAGATATCAACAAAAGCAATTCTGCACATGCGCGGCATGGGTGGTAGCTTGTTACACAGGCATTGACATGACACAGTTGGCCAGTTTATGTGCATGTGCAGCACAGATCGTGAGAAAGCAGGGGTTTGTTGGTCCCATGCAAATTCATCACTCCAGCCAGATGTGGTCGTATCAGTGGTGCAGAAGTCAGGCATGATTGGCTCAACAGGGCCATGCTTTGTGCTGCCTTTGAGATGTGAGTCACACTTGGCACCATTGTTGTCAACATTATTGATGCATAGTCTGTGATGTATGATAGAATAAATCTGATCAGCAAGTCAAATGCGTACACCCAAAGTCTGCTGCTCATGGGCGGCAATGGCTGTCAGGTCTTGCGGGAGGAGCTTGACAACTCATAGAGTCTGTAACATGTGGTTCGGCATGAGGTGAAGTTAATTTGTGTGTGAAAGTGACACAATAGTTCTGATAGAGCCTTGTCACTTAAATCTTCATTGTAAATGACCTGACAGATCTGATACTCTACAGACCAGGTAACATGGTCGAGTAATGCAGCTTTCACAGTCTCATACTTACCTGTTTAGTAGGAGGTGGGGTGGAGGGGCCAAGGATGGTGTAACTTATTGTTTCCATGCATTCCCCAAGTGGATCAGCAGGGTAATCAATTTCATCCTGCCACTGATGACATTACTAGATGCAAAGGTGCTATCCACAATGAGCATAATGTTTGATGGTCTGGCCAAAATGGTGGTTGGTTGAAGATTGTAATGTGGTCAGTATACTGGTGAGACAATGGTCATAGTGGAAGAACAGCCAAGCAAGTGTTGTCCGTACATGACATGACATGATGCTTGGCAGACGATGAGGGAGCAGATGCAACTGGCTGCATGAGGTCTGAAGCGATCACATTCATGCACGAATAAGCTGATGTCTCCTCAAAACTTGGAAGCCATGAATCCAACCAGTTTGACTGCTGTGGGTCAGGCATAGCCCAGTTTTTGAGGGGAGGACGTCCAGTGCATGCTCAGAAAGTACATTTTTTGTTACATTCTATTGTTAAGCAGTGTTGCACACTAACATAGCATTGTTGAGATAACAGCAAAACAAATCTATACTATTGTGATATCTGTGCAGTAGTAGATGGTGATAACATTGTCAAAAGAACCTCTGAGTACCATGCTCCTTCTAACAATATATCTTGACATTTGAAAAATA
Source organism: Schistocerca serialis cubense (assembly GCF_023864345.2). NCBI lineage: Eukaryota > Metazoa > Arthropoda > Insecta > Orthoptera > Acrididae > Schistocerca > Schistocerca serialis. Next base: position 36,948,721 of record NC_064645.1, on the reverse strand, counting down.
TATTTTCTATGTGCATGTTTACAGATTCATTATGATGTTTGGTCCCTCTTTGCTTTTTAATATCTTTTATCATTTTTTTAATCTGTCTATTCATTTTTTTTTTTTTGCCTTTTTCTGTAAACATTATTTATCATGTGATTAGTCTTAATTGCTGTAACAACTGTCAGCATATAAACTTAATCTTCTCAAATATAAATCATTAAAAATTCTGTTATAAAAGCTGTATTCAAAAATTATCTAACAATTTACAGTTTAGAAAATGTACTTATCTTTTAAATATTATTTTCTATCCAAAAGTTGTTACAGTTGAACTGCATCAGAATCTGAAAAACTCAATGGATTGTTGAAATTTAGTATCTACATTTTTAAGTCTTTGTTTTACTTTGTGGAATGCAGTTACTTATTATGTGGAGAGTAATTATGAAGTGTTGATAGTGAACAGACATGGGGAGGTAAGTCTGGACATGTTTCCATTGCAAGTATGTAATGTGAATTTGTAAAAATGCAGCAAAGCAAGGAAGTATTATATTCAAAAGCTGTTCTGCTGTGGACTAAGATGAAATATGTAAAAGTGTTTCTCAAAACGTGTTTCATTTAAAATTTCATAGACTTACATGTCTTTGAAAGCAAGCATCTTCATAATTAATATTAGTGTCTGTTGAACGTATTATGCCAAACCATCAATCAAATGAAAAAGGATTTTTTTGGAAACTTGTGAAACCCTGGTGTCTTGCAGAGAGTGTACCCCATTTTGTTACAGGAAAAACAGCAAAACCACTATTATGACATTAAGACTATTAAAATGAGTATAAATTTATAGCTTCTCTCTCTTGGAACAGTCTTCATAGGTGATGCTATCTGCATCCTTTATCCCATATAGCCAAAAATCCCCATCTCTACATCCATTGCACTAGACAGAAATGTCAAAGTACAAATTTTTGTCAGTTAACTATCATTTTTGTTGAATTACATTGTGAGAGTTGGTTGTTGAGATCTATGAGTCCTGTCTGGGATGGACAAAATTGTAGTTTTCTTTCTTTTGAAGATAAAACAATTTTCCATGTATTTAATGAAATTTTGCAGAAAAATGATAGCAAAATACTAAATCTGGATATAAACTGTTGGACTGTCTTCAAGAACAATCAAAATGACTAACAACCAATAATTAAAAATGGTAAAAGGGCTTACAAACAATGTGGGGTAGCAAGAATCAAATAATGACAAAGTTTAAATTTACAATTTTTGTTTCAAACTGTTTTTGATTGTGTTAACAAAAATGTCAGTGAAAGAAGAGATAAATCAAGGAGTGGCAGGGAATATAAAATACAAACCAATGTACTGTCTACTTGGAAAATGAAAGCAACCTTGTCTTCTAAAATGTGTTTACAATGGTTTAGTGAAAATGGGATCTACAATGAACTCTGTTAATGACTCTGAGCAGTAGTAGATGACAATATATGGTGTCCAATTGACCTCTTGATACCATTCTCATTCTAATGATATTTCTTGGCATTACAATAATTTACAATGGTTTAGTGAAAATCGGATCTGCAATGAACTCTGTTAATGACTCTGAGTAGTAGTAGATGACAATATATGGTGTCCAATTAACCTCTTGATACCATTCCCATTCTAATGATATTTCTTGGCATTACAATAATTTACAATGGTTTAGTGAAAATGGGGTCTATAATGAACTCTGTTAATGACTCTGAGCAATAGTAGATGACAATATATGGTCTCCAATTAACCTCTCAATACCATTCTCATTTCTTGGCATCTGCAAAATTTATTTTCTTTATGTAGGTTTGTAGATTCATTATGATATTTAGCAATTTCCTTTCTTCCTTTTTTTTAAATTTCATTTGTCACATTATATTTTTCTATTATATTTTTAAAATTGATTACTTCACATTTTTGCCTTTTAAAAAAACCAGTAATTACCCTGTCTTTCTTTCTATAACAGCTATCAGTAAACTTAGTCTTCCCAAATATAAATTATTAAAAATTCTGTTATAAAAGATGTATTTAAAAATTCTCTGACAATTTATGGTTTAGAAAATGTATTATCATTTAGATATTTTCTACACAAAAGTTGTTGCAGATGAACTGTATCAAAATCTAAGAAACTCAGTGAACTGTTGAAATGGAATATGTAAATCTACATATAAAGTGTTGTTTTACTCGGTGATATTCAGTTACTCAGTATGTGGAGAATTGGTATGAAGTGTTTATAGTGGACAGATATTGGGAGGCAAGTCTCCATTGCAACTATATAATATACATTTGCAAAAAATCAACAAAGTATGAAATCTTTATATGTAATAGCTGTTCTGATCTGCCCTATAGTGGAATAAGTAAAAGTGATTCTTAAAAAGCATCTCATTTAAAAGATCATGCAGTTACATGTTTGTGAAGGACTAGTGGCAGTTGATTGGAACCACAAGCAGAAACTCTCTGACAGTCATTCTGGCTTATGGCTTTGTTGTGTTCAGTCACTGGTCTTGTGTGTGCTCTGTCCAGCAATAAAAGTATTCTACATTGAATCTGGGTTGTGCAATTATTCACCACCATCATTGCCTATACCCTGCAGAACCACACAGGTGAACCCAGATTACCATACTCACACATAATTTAATCATTTCTGACTACTGTACAGGTACAATGCTGCTGTTGTGCCACCATTTGGCCACAGAGTTTTTTTCCTGTGGACCATGTTTTTCTCATCATGATGTTGGATGCTATGGCTAAGATCCCACGTACAGCTCATGTGACATAAAGTGACAGTGACACTTCTAAACAACACAGTCCTATAATCTAGTTAATCAAATGATGTTAATTAACTAACAAAAATTACTTCTCCAACATTTCTGTCTGGTGCATCAGACAAATGGGACAAAGTTTGCAGATAGGCAGTGATAACAACAATATGAAAAGCATAGTTTTCTGCTCATCACATAGAGGAAGCATTGACTCATAGACAGGCACAATGAAAAGTCTGTTAAACATTTAAGCTTTCACATAAAAATGTCCTTAGGAAGAAAAATGCCCTTAGGAAGAAAAAAATCTCTCCCTCTCTCACTCTCTCTCTCTCTCTCTCTCTCTCACACACACACACACACACACACACACACACACACACACACATGTGCACATGCGTGCAGTCACACTGGCAGGAAAGCAACCCCCCCCCCCCCCACGCAACACACACACACACACACACACACACACACACACACACACACACACACAACACACACACACACACACACACACTTATACACACATGCCTACATGGTACTGGCTGGGCACACTATGACTGGATTGCAGTTTGGCTGGTGGGCTGAGGCAGTGTAAGGTTTGTATGGGGCGATGTGAGTGGAGGGAGAGAGCAACAGGAGACAGGAGGAGGGGTTGGGTGTAGGTAGTCAGTTGCTCAGAGGAAGGCAGCAGGGCTCTTGCTTAGGAATAAAGAAGGTAGGAGGTGGCAGGTACATGGGCTAAGGATTTGTTGCACAGGTATTGGAACAGGCAGGGAATGGTTCACAATGAAGGTGACTTGGAGACAAGAACTGGGAGGTGGTGGCATGGCAGAGGAAGGGGAAACTGTAGGGTGGAGAGCATGGGGTCAGTGGACTGAGGCCAGGAGGGTTATGGGAGCAAAGGATGTGTTGCAAGGATATAATGCCCAACTGCATAGTTAAGAGATGATAGTGGTGGAGGGAAGGATCCAGATGGTCTGGGTTGGTAAGCAGTCACTGAAATCAAACAAGTTGTGTTCAGCTGCATGTTATGCCCCTATGTGGTTAACTTTTGTTTTTTGCTAGAGTTTGGTGGTAGACATTCATTGTGACGGTAGCTGGCTGGTTATCACACTGGCATAAAAAGCTGTGCAGTGACTACAGCAAGTTTGGTATGTGACACAGCTGTTTTCACAGGTGCCCCTGCCTCTGATGGGATATGATAACCATGTGACAGCACTGGAGCAGGAAGTGATGAGTGGGTGGATAGGGCAGGTCTCACATTTGGTTCTCCCAGAGGGATGTGGTCCCTATGGCAAGAGGTAGAGAGTGGATATAGCGTAGGAATGGACTAGGCTATTGTGTAGTTTGGGCAGCAATGAAACACCACTTTAGGAGGGGTGAGAAGGATACTGGGCATGAAATTCTTCATTTCAGGGCACAATCATAGATAACCAAAGCCCGGGCAAATGATATTGTTCATTTGTTCCAGTCCAGTGTGATATAGGTTGTCAAGAGTGGTACTCTTATGTGGCTGATTCTTGGGAATTGTGGAACGACTAGGAGTATGTGAGGATATAGTACAGGAGATCTGTTTGCTGACTAGGTTGGGAAGGAGTGGTTGTGCCTGCCCATGAGACCTTCAGCACACTGAGAAAGAAAGTTTCTTGTCACTGCAGATGTGCCATGTATGGATGGCCAGGCTGCATAGGAGGGTTTTTTAGTGTGGAAGGTATGACAGATGTCAAAATGTGGTTAGATGATTTAATATCAACAGAAGTGTGGATGAAACCATTGGAGAAGTGAAGATTTAGGTCCATGAAGGGGTGTTGAGGGGTACCAGGTGAAACAGATGGGAGAAAACGTGATGAGGTTGTGAAAGAAGGAGGAAATGCAGTTTACCACTCAGTCCAGGTTTTGAAGATATCATCAATGAGTCTGAACCAGACAAGGACTTTGTGGTTTTGGTAGGCTAAGAAGATTTCCTCTGGGCAGCCCATAGAAAGGGTGGCATAGGAAGATGCCATTCAGGTGCAGAATTGTTGGATATTGCCAGAGGTAGTATTCAGTAGTGGCAAGGCCATGTGCAAGAATGATGTTGGTGTATAGGAGGTAGCACCAACAGTGATGAATAGGGGTCCAGGAAGTGTGGGTGTGAGGATGGAGGAGAGTCAGTGAACAAAATGGTCAGTATCTCTGATGTGAGAGGCTAGGTTCTGGGCAATTGGTTGGGGTGCCACTCAACAGCAGCAGAAAGTCTTTCAATAGGACCACAATAACAAGCTACAGTGAGAGATCCAAGATTGTTAGGTATGGATTTTGGGGAGCATGTCAGATGCGAGTATGTGGGGTGCCATTGGGATGAGCAAGGAGACGGAGTTGGGGGAGAGGTTCTGGGATGGATTGAATGATTTCACTATGGATTGGACACCTGTATTGGATGACTAAGGCAGAGCTTGTAGGTGGAGGAGTGAGACAGTTGGTGGAAGCCATCTGTCAGGTAGTAGTTGTTGCTCATGATGACAGTGTTGGAGCCTTTGTCTGCAGGGGAATTATTAGGTGAAGATCTGTTTTGAGGTTGTGAATGGGTGTCCTTTCTTCTGTTCAAAGGTTAGTACTTTTAGGAAGGAACCTGGGAAAGGATGGTGAGGCCAAGTTGAAAGTAAGGAGTTCCTAAAAGGTAACCAAGGATGGTTAGGTGGGAGGGGTATGATTGTATGATGGGAGAAGCAATGATCAATGCTGGGATTGGGCTGGCTTTGAGTGGAGGGTTTGGTGACAAAAAGTGTTTGCAATGCAGGGATTTGGAGAAGGAGAGTGGGTCTTTGACAAGTCCAACATGATTAAACGTTGATGTGGGGCTGAAGATGAGCCCATTGGGTAGTACTGAAATTTTAGTACGATAGATTTTTTTGTTGAAGAGGTTACCAACATTGTTTTGAGTTGGCTTGAGTTTTGAATTTCATGGAGTGTTTGGAGGAAGTTTTGGAGGACAAGGCAAATTCTAAAGGTCAGTTAGGCAGGGTCTGGATGCTATCAAGAGAGTACAAGGAAGTTCAGTGTGGGTAGGATAGGTGTTGATGGGTAGCTGTGGACCATGGTAGGAGTGGAATGTCAACAACTTGGACAATTTATGGAGGTGGTATGTGGAACGCACTTCCAGGTGTCGGAAGGCAAGGGTGTCTGGTTTCAAAATGTGGTGTATGTAGCTACTATTGCACAGTAACACTATCCTGAGGTGGAGGCAGAGATGAAACTGAGATGCCAGTGCATCGAGATATGTTTCTGCAGTACCAAGGTTGTGGGGAACAGGGACTGGCAGAAACTGAAAAGGTGAAAGTTTTTGCAAATGGAGGGGGTAGGACACAGAGAAGGAAATTTCTATGAATAAGCCATTGAGAGGGATTCCATGGCTTAGGCTGCATTTAAGAAACAGGTTGTTGGACTGGGGTTTAGCTATGGAAAGGGATTCTTTTGTGAACTGACATAGATTAATGGAGCAGAGGTCAATTTGGATTGGGATGGGGCTAGAGAAATGGGAAATTATATGAGAAATGCAAAATGAAAGCTTTAGGTGTTTTTAGGGGGGCACTGGATAACGTAGCACAAGTTTGGGGAGTGAAAATGATGGCAATAGGATGATTCTGTGAGGAGAGCATATTTGACCATGTGTAAGTTATTGACATGTGCAGGAAAGAAACATGAAAAACATAAAAATTCTGATGGGAGCAATAAGTCAGTATGGATGGGTGAATTCTGAGATGAAATGTAGGCATTAGTTGTTCAGAGAGTAGGAGACGTAATGGACAAGGGATGCTGCAATTCAGTGTGTGATAAGTTGAGACTGAGTTGACAGCAGGTATGTCCAGGTGGCCATGACAGTTAAGGCAAATCTTCTAAAGAAGTGGAACACTTAGGTGTGGCACAAATTTTCAGCTTTCACCACTGCAATGGCACAATGCAATGGGCAGCTTGGAATCATGATTTCCAACCTACACCCTTTCCTTTCTTCCCCCTTCTTTTATTTCAGAATATGTTTGGAGAGCGTTTTAACTTTGATTCAGTGGATAAATGGTCCATAGGGTAGCATGCAACTCTGTCAAAGTGGCCATGACCAACGCTACAGAAGTCACAGAAGTCTCACAAGGCCATGTGACAATGTCACCTAGTGGCTCCCCTCCAGCCTAAACCTCAAGTCATCCATCCTTTGTTATGGTCTCATAATTTTACTTCTATTTTGTCTCTGCTGTATTGTCTGTGTGCATTCTTTTCCTGTATCTCCCCTCTCACCTTTGTTATGCACACACTTCTCCATCATAGTTGATGAAGCATGTGTGTAACAAAGGTAAGAGTGAGAAAGTAGGAAAATGTGTGGATGGACAACACAGGAGAGACAAAGTTGAAATAAATACACACACACACACACACACACACACACACACACACACACACACACGCACGTGCGCGAGCGCACGCGTGCGCGCGCACACACGCACATGCACACACACAGGTGCACAGTACTGGCAACCCTGTGGAAAGGGGGGATGACAGGTCCATGGGCTGGGAATGTGATGCACATGGAAGGAGGGATGGCAGGCGCATGGGCTGAGAATGTGACATATGGCTGTCAGAGCTAATGACGAGCAGTGTCTCCAGTTTAATTGAATTTTATTTCCCCCATTCAATCTTCTGATTCTGTTCTCAGCATTTTTCCCCAGCCTCTGCCTCTTCCATTTCATTAGTAATCTCCTGAACTATCTTCCTGATCTAAATTTCCTATGATCGCTTCTTCTATTGTTATCGCCACTGAAACCAGAATTCCAACACCCTTGGTGATATTTCTTATGACTAAAGTTTTGTGAATGATTTCTCTCTATAGCCCCACATAATTTGTCAACATATTTCAGAAAATGATCAAATAAATCATCTGGCCCATGAACCAGAACCTACTGTAGTATTTCAACCAGTCATCTTCTGAGTGCAACAGTCTAACAAGGGGAAGGCCTCAGACACAACCAACCAATTCAGCTCAGTTTTGGCAGGTCACTTGTGTACAACCTAAAACAAAGGACCTTAATTTTGGCTCAACACCCCCCTGTTTTTGAGAAAATCACCCCTAAAGGTTATAAGACCAATCAACTCAATATTAGTGGGATAAATAGATAATTATAAATTGAGAATTTTTCATCATCAGGTATGGGATCAGCAAATGCATACATTTCCAGAAATTGAGGAAAAAAACTTTTAAAACTGCCGCTTATATACCAACATGGTAAACACCTTTCGCTGAAAGTGTCAACGGCCAAGGTAACTGGCTGGGAAGCGGAGAGCCCAGGTTTGAATCTCGAGGAAACCTAGCAGATGTTATTCTTCTCATTTGTACTTTTCTGTATCTCAGTTGATAGGGATAGGAGGGTGAATGAGGTAAGTAAATTGATAAGGAAAGATAAAAAGGTAAGCAAATAAATTTCTCAAACTTCTTTGTATAGTAAACAACTAAAATGTTACTCCTGGTCACTTTACAATGGCTCTTCCAGTCACTGTTATGTGTCCTCACTTTTCTTTGAACAACTAGATGGATGGTACATTTCATATAGATATTCAAAACAAATATACTTGTGGCACCAAGAACATCTAATGAATGAAATCTTTTGGCAGCTGCACTGTTCCTTCTGAAGAATTGGTGGAAAACAAACTTGGTTTACAATTAAAAATTGGTTTTTTTTCGGAAATTAATTTTGATGTGTACCATATCATTGCCTGAAAAATTAGTGCTGGAAGTTGGTTATGAATTATGCTGTCAATAGTTATTTCAATAGTTATTGCATTCGCACAGTTGTGCAATTCCTGCTGGGTTTCCAGAAGCGCACTGCAATTCTGAAGCCTTAAAATAAAGTTTTTAACCTGATGATAGAAATAAACATCATGCAGCTGGCACACAGGTGTGCAGTTTGGCAGTATTACATTTAACATGCACATTGTTTGACTCTCAGCATCTACAAACATGGAGTCATATATTAGAATATTAGTTTGTCCACCACAGGAATCTAATATTAGCAACATATGGTTTTCAGCAGGTAATGTAAACATTTTTCAGTGAGTTGGTTAAGAGATTGACCTCTTCTATAACCCATGGACCAAATGTAACATTTGTTTCTTGTTAACACAGGAAAACCTTAAGCAACACTTTTCCAAAGTCTGTGGTGCCATATTGCACCATGTACAAATGTGTTATCACCTGATACTCGCATCCTGTTTGATTGGAGTTGATCACATAATCACAATTAAAACTGGTCATAAGTGATGGTGTTTGCATGCTGAAAAGAGCTGTATATCTTCTATATTTTCTACCTCCTTGTGGGAGACGTATTTAGTGATATGCCATTGACAAATTTTATATTTTGATTTGAAATTCCTTGTCCAAGATAATGATGCAGCATATGTAAAATCCTTATTGGTTGTATATTGAAGCACTGCATCTGTAGCCCACTCCTGGAGTATTCTCATTGTTACATTCTCGTTATGATGATGAGTTTCAACAAACCAGTCAATGTCCACTTATTTATCACCTGGTATTTGTCATATCTTGTCTCTCCGTTAACTATATCATTTTCCCACAATTTTAGGTCCTTCTTCCTTTTCAGGGCTGTTGTTGCCCCATTCTTTTGCAGTGTTTGTAGGTTCCAATTTGGATAATTCCTGGCTAGTGGTATGGCCTTTACTTTTACTTCAAGGGGTATGGCACCATAGTACAATCATTTACAAACTGGTTTGCAATACTCATTGGGAACAAACAAAGTACAGATTGCCTGCAACGTGGACATTTCCAAAGTGTTATACCATTTTGCAATTCACTAGTCATGATACCTTCCATTGAATCACCTTCTGCATCGCCTTACTGGTATGGTTCTTCAGTATCAACAAAAATCATTTCGTTCACCAGCTCCAGAAATCGCTCAACAACAGCCAATCCTATCAATCTGGAATGCTGAGAAACAGAACTGCCTGCTTCTGGTAGTGTAGTGATAATACATCTGTCTTGCAACACTTTTACAAACCAAAGCACAGTGTTAGTAACTTCCTGCTTGCTGTCATCTGTGACAGGCTCCCAACTATATATTACAGCACTGGTTGAAGGGTGTATGTCCTCCATTATTCAGATCATGCAACTGAAAGATATGACAGAACAAACAATAACCAGTTATGTTCCATTTCAGGTGTGCAGCTGCAATAAATCTCCTTCTTCTTCTAATATTTTGGCTGTATAACATTCAGCCGTCTTCAGAGTGAGCCGCAAGACTGCCGCTCTAGTGCTCACTTCGTCCCTTTATACTGTTGTACCGCGCGACTGCGCATGCGGCCACAGATGCAAATGCACCAGAGACATTGGCCGGCGGCAGAGATGTGCATAATGCGTGAATTGTATCTATGACACCACAGTTGATCTGTGTTGGCATATCGATATACCATTGTGAGCTGCACTGTGACAATGTCTTTGCAAGTTTATTACAGCAAGTGCTGGATTCCATGATTTATCAAGATTGAAACCACTATCTCTATTAATTAAATTCATCATCAAGCGAATTTCAATTGCCTCCTTCACTATCAAGTCCCAAAAGGATGATGTAGTTGCCAAAATTTCAACGTTGTCATACAACGTACTGTGACCATTATCAATACAGTGCTCTACCACTGCTGACTTGTTAGGTTGTAAAAGTTGTGTGTACCTCCGGTGTTCTGTACATCTTTCTTGGAAGGTAGGAGTTGTTTGTCCAATGTAAGAAAGGCCACATTCACATGGTTTTTTGTAAACTCCAGATTTTCGGAGCAGCAAATCATCTTTGACGGAGCCCACGAGTGCAGCTGTCTTGGGTGGAGGATGAAAAATCACTTTTAATTTGTGTCTGCCGAGAATGCGTCCTACTTTTTATGAGAGGCTACCCACATATGGCAGGAAGGCCATCAATTTAAAGGTTTCTTCATCTTCTTCTGCTTTCTCTGTGGCCTCTTTGGGTGTCATTTTCAGTGCCCTCTGTATTTGTTGTGGAGAGTACCCATTGCCTTCAAACACTCTTTGTAAGTGGGAAAGTTAGTCTTTGCAGACTTCTTTTGTCATAAATAATATGCGCTCTGTGAGTTAAAGTTTGGAGAACACTCATTGTCCGGGCAGGATGGTGGCAGCTATTTGCAGGTAAATACAGATTGGTGTGCGTCGGCTTCCTATACACTTCATGCTCCAAAGTGCCATCCTCTCTGCGCCAAACCAAAACATCCAAAAATGGAAGGCATCCCTCCTTTTCAGTTTCCATTGTGAACTTTATTTGATCATGGAGCCAGTTCAGATGTCTGAAGAAGTCTTGCAAGTTGTCTTCACCATGGGGCCAAACTACAAAGGTGTCATCAACATACCTCCAGAATACCATGGGTTTCAAGTCAGCAGATTCAAGCGCCTTCTCCTTGAAGTCCTCCATAAATAAATTGGCCACCAGAGGGGATAAGGGACTACCCATGGTGACTCCGTCTGTCTGTTCAAAAAATTCGTTGTTAAATAAGAAATATGTGGAGGTCAGAACATGTTTAAATAAAGCTGAAATCTCTTTGTCAAAACTTCATTCAATAAGTTGTAGAGATAATGGTAGGGGAACTTTTGTAAATAAAGCCACCACATCAAAACTAACTAATATATCAGACGGGTTCATTTTCAATGATTTCTGTTTACTAATGAAGTCAGCCGAGTTTCTTATGTGGTGAGTACATTTTCCCACAAGAGGCCTCAACAATGATGCCAGATGTTTGGCAACGTCATTGGTCAGAGAGCCTATGTTACTCACTATGGGGCGTAGAGGAACATCTTTCTTGTGGACCTTTGGTAATCCATAAAGTCTAGGAGGCACCAGACCACTTGGTTTCAATCTCTGAACAACTTCTGGTAGAAAGGGAGAATCATTCAGAAGCGAAACAGTTTTCTTTGCCACTCAATTAGTGGGATCCCTGCTGATCTTCCGGTACATGCTGACACTCAATAAATTGTACATTTTATCATGGTATTCATCCCAAGACAATAAAACAGTAGCATTGCCTTTATCTGCTGGGAGTTCCACCGTCTGAGGATCCAGGCGAAGCTTGCATAGAGCAGCCGTCTCTGCCACAGATATATTGTTCCTTTGTGGGTGAGCCTTCATAATTGCACGGCATGTTTCACGTCTTATTTCCTCTGTTGAATCAGAGGGAAATGGTCGAACACCTTCTTCAATGGCACTGATAAACGAAGGAAATGGCAGAACCTGTGGCATGGGTGCTAAATTCAGTCCCTTACTCAAAACCATCATCGTAGCATCGTCCAAATCTCTACCTGTCATATTAATTTACATATGGCCTTCCTGCCATATGTGGGTAGCCTCTCATAAAAAGTAGGACGCATTCTCGGCAGACACAAATTAAAAGTGATTTTTCATCCTCCACCCAAGACAGCTGCACTCGTGGGCTCCATCAAAGATGATTTGCTGCTCCGAAAATCTGGAGTTTACAAAAAACCATGTGAATGTGGCCTTTCTTACATTGGACAAACAACTCCTACCTTCCAAGAAAGATGTACAGAACACCAGAGGTACACACGACTTTTACAACCTAACAAGTCAGCAGTGGCAGAGCACTGTATTGATAATGGTCACAGTACGTTGTATGACAACATTGAAATTTTGGCAACTACATCATCCTTTTGGGACTTGATAGTGAAGGAGGCAATTGAAATTCGCTTGATGACGAATTTAATTAATAGAGATAGTGGTTTCAATCTTGACAAATCATGGAATCTGGCACTAGCTGTAATAAACTCGCAAAGACGTTGTCACAGTGCAGCTCACAATGATATATCGATATGCCAATACAGATCAACTGTGGTGTCATAGATACAACTCGTGTATTATGCATGTCTCTGCCACCGACCAACATCTCTGGTGCATTTGCATCTGTGGCCGCATGCGCAGTCGCGCGGTACAACAGTATAAAGGGACAAAGTGAGCACTGGAGCGGCAGCCTTCTGGCTCACTCTGAAGATGGCTGAACGTTATACAGCTGAAATATTAGAAGAAGAAGGAGATTTCTTGTGGCTGCACACCCGAAACTTAATGGAACAGTCTTTGCGCCTCCAAAACCTGAAGATTCACAATAACCAGTTACTACAGCATAAAAAAAAAAGTTAATTACTACAAACTACATACAGTACAAGTCATATGTTACTTACAGAAGATCACTGTATTTTTCCTCAAAACATATTTTACTCAGCTGATTAACAATGAAAAATTATTACATGTGACCTAAGGATTTGCGGCAGCCTAATGACAGAAAACAACTCTTTCTGAGCGACTTCTATAAGGTTTGTGCTGGACACCCTCACTCTTCAAGGTTCACAACCATGATATGATGAACAGGCAACCGGGACAACATAACTCTCCCTACGTGTATTCTGTCCCGTGCCTCGCTGTAAACAAGCATCACGCGATTGGCTATCTGTGGTCCCTCATGAGGAATTTGCAGCACTCTTATTTGGAGTAGTTTTCATGTGACAAGGCTTAAAAGTTTAATTCTTTACTAATTCACATCATTTGGGAAATTAGTTTGCCTACCTTATTACTATTATTATTTCTTGTTGAGCTGTGTACTTTATTAACTCTCCTATCTGTACGAATTCTGATATGAAAAAAATGAAAACCATATAGTTTTCTTGAGATTCCAACCTGGTTTCTCTGCTTCCCATCCATTTACCATGGCCATTGTGCTATCAGTGCTATGTGTTTACCATGTGTGTACATAAGCAGCAGCTGTAGAAGTTTCTTTCCTCGATTTCTGGAAAAGTATTCATTTGCGGTCCCCATACCTGATGATGAAAAATCTCTATTTACATCTATCGATCACCCAACCTCTAGGGGTGATTTTCACAAAAGCAGGGGAGGGGGGGACATGTTGAGCCAAAATATCTTAGAGTCCTTCGTTTTAGGTTGTACACAAGAAACCTGCCAAATTTGAGCCAAATCGGTTGGCCGTGACTGAGGCCTTCCCCTTGTAAGTCCGTTCATCAACAGTGTATTTACATGTACTAATTTCTATAAAAATCTTTCATAGTTCCATTCCTCCCTCTAGAAACAGGCCCATTCAAAAATTCACTCTTCATTCTAACTTTCTCACACTCTCACAAAACTTTTTTGAAACAATTTTCTTAAAATCCCTAAAGATTTTCTACTGATCAAAATTTTGATTGGCCCATGACAACGCCTTTCCTTAAAGAAAATTTTTGATAAATTTAATCTTTAACCTATCTGACATAAGAGGTACGAAATTATCTCTACAGAGTTGTATAAAGTCAACATGGTATGGCTATGTCTATTCCCACAGCAACTTGTTGGGTAAAGGAGATCACCAACACAGAGCTGAATAAAAATTAAGCACTTTATTAGTGTTAACAACATACAGCAATACAAGTGAGCACACACAATGGACTTTCATACCAGACTGAGTCAAAGTTCATAAAATCATTAATCCCAGCAATGTGGAGCATGGGACAGGACTGAGGCAGGCATCAGTTGTTGTGTGTGTCAGCTTCACCTGACCAGTCATGACATGGCTGGTCTACGAGGGGGCAGGGCTCGATCATTTCTTGCAGTGTGGGTAGATATGGAGCTGTGAAGAGTTGACATGATATGGTCTTCATGCCATGCCAGAGGGAGAGAAGGAATCTGTGTGGGAGGCAGGAATCCATTGGAGGGGGAAACACATGTAACAATGCTGGGTGATGGAGGTAAGCTACATGAAACATTGTGAAGTTGATTGCCACTGACGTGCGGAGATTGCAGCAAAGGTGGAGGTGGAGGCAGGTTAGGAGCAGGCAAATCCTCAGAGATGTCATGTGCCTGTGACACAGTGAAATCAGCAAGCATTTGGTGAGCATGCACCAAGTTGCCTGTTGAGTCAGCAACTGAAGCGTGCGCACGAATAATGCTGTATGGCACATTTTGACATTTTGTAGAATCATGTGGAATAATGCTGTATACAGCAGTCTGCATTGCCTGCTGTTATAACTGACATGTTCACCGTCCGAGGGCAGCACTAAACAGTGACGAGACGTGCACAGTTTTCGCGTCTCTGTGTGAACAATGCTGTATGTTACAAGAATGGCAGAGTGCAGCAAGGTGACGCTTACCACAAGTGGTTTCAAATGTGCAAATAATGCACAGAAAAGGAAAATTAACATTGGTAGTTGGCAGGATATTATGAGGAAAAGGCTTCGTGATGCTGTACTGGAACATAAATCACGAAAAGGAAAGGTAGTTCCTGCGAAACAGCCTCCAACACAGGTGAGTAGAATAATGCTGTACGGGTTTTTGTAAAAAGATGTATGTCTTTAGAGAAGCATATGTGTCCTGTAAAGTGGCGATGTGGTCTGTAGAGTACATGGCTCTAATGACATGTTATGTGTATCTTCTGAAAACATTACAGTAAAAGTATGTAATGTGAATGAAATTAACTACAATTCTGTAGTTATTATTGGCGAAAAAATAGAAAACTCAGTCTGGGTAATGCTATATTATTAAAAGAGAATGTGAAATTTGATAATCTAGTTGAATATTAGGTAGTAATAGTGATTGTTTTCATGATTCAGGATCGTGTATGCAATGCAGAAGTGTGCTCAAAAGAAGGATGCAAGGACATAAATCTGGAAATGAAGTTAAAGCTGTATGAAGAATATCATGCCTTAACATATGATGAGCAGTCCGTATACTTAATAAAATCCCTGGAAATAGGTGTGCCAGCCAGACGCAAGAGAGGTAAGGCAGACAAAACTTCACGGAAACAAGCTACTTTCAAATACAAAGTTTACTCAAAAGAAGTGTGTCGAAAAACATTGCTCGACATATTCTCCATAACCCAGTGACGAATGCAGACTCTGCAACATAAAGTAAAAGGTGGAATAACCACTCTTAAAGACGGTAGAGGAAAACATTGCAATAGGTCACATGCCATATCAAATGACGACAGGGCTCTTATTCGGCAACACATATTGAGTTTCCCAAAGCAGATGAGCCATTACAGCAGGAATAAATCCTCAAAAGAATATCTGCACCCTGATCTCAACCTCTGTAGAATGTATCAGTTGTTTACCGAAAAGTTTCCTGATAAGTCAATAAGCAGGTCATACTATCAAAGTGTGTTTCAAACAGATTTTAATCTGTGTTTCGGAACACCTAGATCAGATACTTGAAGACTGTGTGATTTGTTGTTTAACAAAATGATAGCAGTTTCAGATGAAATAGAACTGCACAAGATCAAAATTGAGAGTCAGTTGCATCATTCAAGGACAGACGAAGCATACAAAGCCCTAAAAAACGATACGGAAATGGCTAAGAGGAATAACAATATACATGTTATATGTGTTGACCTACAACAGGTTTTACTTTGTCCTACATTGACTCATTCCACGGTATTCTACGAGAGACAGCTGTCGTCATGTAATTTCACGATTCACGACGTTGGTACTGGAAACATCACCGTAAATTTGTGGGATGAATCCACCGCAAGGAGAGGTTCAGCCAAAATAGTTTTCTGTCTGTTTAAATTTGTGATGCACAATTATGATATGCATGAAGAAGGTATGGAACGAAAACTGATTGTTTGGTCTGGCCGCTGTGTTGGGCAGAACAACAACTGGAGAGTTTTATCACTTTATTTCTATCTGAACAGCTGCAAGTACTTTAAATAAATACATCAGAAGTTTTTATGTTCTGGTCACAGTTTCCTACCTTGTGACAGGGGTCGATAAAAGAAAGAAAGTGTCAAAAGTTATGGTTCCTTCATAATGGAAGCATGTTATTGCTGAGGCCTTTGTTGATCCTTCAAAACTGACCATTCATGAGATGATGATGGAAGACTTCAAGGACATAGGATCCATCAAAATGCTTTTGAAGAAGCTGCCTGCTTTGAAAATTACCAATGTACTTTGGTTGAAGCTGTGTAATGACAATCCTCAAGTTTTAAGCAGGTGTCGTACACACAATGTGCTTCGCCCATGGGAAAGACACTGTATTGTAAAGCATGATTGTGAACATCAATTAAAAAATTTTCCATTGCCTTATGAATTCTGGTTGCCCTATAGCAGGACACTGAAGGTTCATAAGGAGAAGAAAAGGGATCTATTGGACATGATGAAATATATGGAACCAAACTACAGGCAGTTTTATGAAAACCTGCAGTGTGACAACTGACTGTAATGTACTAGATTTGAGCCTAAGCTTGATAAACTAATGTTGTATTTTTTTTTTTTTTTTTTAAGATCAAGCAATTCAGTTTACAATAAATATTATTTAGTATCTTGTTTCAAAACTCTTACTTACTATTTTTGGATTCTAGACACCTTATAATTACAGCAGAGCACTGGCTGATCTGGAATAACACTGTATATCCATTGCCATACAGCGTTACTCCATTTTAAAACTTAGTTATTTTCGAAAAATCTGTGCTTAGCACAATTTTAAAAACCAGAAATTAGTATTTTCCACAGTCTGTATGCACAAACAATACATTTCTGCTATTACATTATTATATTGTATTAATTCTCTGGAACTAACAGTTCTTGTCAATTTCCCAGTAACTGCAAAATGTGCCATACAGCATTATTCGTGCACATGTTTCAATTAGCTAATGCAGAATGTTGTTGGTACAGAGGCTGGCAACCTCTTGGCACAGAGTCATAAGCTGAGCCAGCAAGATGAGCTTTCAGAGGTAACACACAGGAGTATGATGCACTGAGAGGGGGTGGAAGGAAGCAAGGGGGTGAGGATGTCCAGAATACAAGAGCCCAATGTGTGAAGAAGCAGAGAGGCCACTTGGAGGTTAGGCAAGAGGCTGAAATGTTTGAGAAAGTCGATTCTGTGGATGGGGCAGTTGACATCAAGGACCTGGAAGGTCCAAGAGAATGCCAAGTTGACACAAGTTGGAGACAAATATCTTCCAAAGCCATGTACAGGTATGTCAGAGTCATTGGCTGCGTGGAGGAACACTGACACAGAAAGAAGACCCAAAGGAGCATGTGATGCGATGATGCTGGCATCGGCCTCGGTGCTGATGAGAAAGTGGAGAGTGTTGGCAGGACCAAAAATGCAGGCCCTGCCTGCAGGAGGATGACTGAGCAGAGGGGTGGCACCCTACAGTGTGACTACAAGTTGTGGCCCTTAGACAGACACGTGGCCAGGGTTTGGGCAAGCACCTCATGGACAACAAGATCATGCAGAGTAGCCAAAAGTTACATAGTACATGGGATGTGGCATCTACTGTGCATCACCCAAGCTTCTTCACACTCTCCACTCAGCCAGAGGAGAAGAGCGGGAAGTGTGCGCTGGTGGTGCAGGTAGTGTCAGAAGTTCACTGGAGGCATCTGCTGGGTTCACTAGCCACATGCATGACCTTTACCTGCCAGGTGAAGAGCCATCTGGACTGAGGCAAGAGCACTGCTAACCTTTGAATCCATGGGGAAGTTGCTGGAATGAGGAGCTGGTGACGCCAGACAATACTCCGGTCTCGGTCAGCAAAATGGAGTTTCTCTTCTAAAACAGCAGGTATGTGGAACAGGAGATGTAATTGATGATCAGATGGCAATTTAACCAGCCAAAGGGTCCACAGCACAATGCCAGGTAGCTCTTCAGATGTCACTTGTGAGCAGAGGTGGTGCCACAATTGAGATGGTGTCTATCTTGCATTCGTACTTTGTGAATGATATAATGAATTGCATTGGCAGGGGGTAGACAGGCATTCAATTATGCAGGACTGAGCTGTATATTATTTATGTTGAGATGGCAGATCCAGCAGTAGGTCACTAATGAGGTCTGGTTCATTGTGAAAGAGGCTAACCAATCATATGAAACGTGCATCAACACTTAGAATTCCATGAACATCCAACAGGTTATCAACCAAGGCAAACTACATTTTGGAATTCTCTTTCTGTAGGTGAGATAGTTTAGGGAAACATTCATTAGGCACCTTTTGTGGGATCAAAGGAAGAAGCAAGCAGCACTATTGTGATGGTAATGGGTGGCCTGGACCAAGGAAGCTGTATGTTGCTTGAGGTCTGCATGGAGGGCACAGTGACACATTGTCCACAAGTTGCACACAGTGCAGTTGTTGTGGATGAGCATGCAGTTGTCATGCATGATGTGACTGTAGTCACAAATTAATGAATCAAAATGCTATCAGTATAAGGAATGCACAAAAGTACATGCCCATGTCTATTGGAAAGAGGGAACAAGTCCACATCATATATGTACATCTGCTGCAGTACCACTGTGAAAAGCAAAGATTTCTCTTGTTTGATTTGGCATGGGATGAAGTCAGTGCACTGTGGAATGTTGTAGAAGTGGACACATTGTCTTGTACATGGTTCCCATCAAGGTGGCTGTGAACTGGGGAGGTTAGAGTTCACAAGTTCTGGACAGATTTGAGCTGGTGGGCACACTCAATTGTGGGATCAGTGTAGGTTGGATGCTAGAAGTGTCACTACAAGAAATCTCTGTCTGTACACCCATGGCAGAGTACAGGTCACAAAACTGTAGCTCGTCCATTGTGTAAGTGTAGGCACAAGGGCTGAAATGAATCACATGAGAATATAATCTGTCAAAAGACTTTAGTAGCCTACAGTGTGGTAGTTCCTATTCTCAAAGTGAATCGTTGGGCAAAGGAGATCAGCAACACACAGTCAAATGTAGAAATGAAGCACTTTAGTACTAACATACACCCATACAAGTGGGCACACACAATGGGCATTTGTACCAAACCGAGTCAAAGATCATAATATCATGAATCAAAGTAGTTCTTCTAAAGTCAATAATCACATATTCGAGGTTAGTGGTCACCACAAGGATGTAAATTGCATAAGGAAAGCTTTTCACTGGTAACTTGGACATGGCAACAGTATTTACACATAAGTGTTTTATACAAAACTTTCCTGAATTTAAAATCACTTTTTTATCTAACACATTCACTTCATTTATAATGTTTTATTGTACTTAATTTATTTTTGAATCTAATGTAGTTTTTTCCCTCTATTTTAGTGCTTCAATTATTGACCTTCTATTCTGCTGCTTTTTGTACAGTTTTTAACTCTTCAGTACCCTTTTACTGATCAGAACTTTCTTTTACAAACTAATTTTCTAAGATTAGAACTATTTTCAGCTATATCTATTCTGGAATTCATACCCTTTAAGTCAGCTTATACCTTATATTTTAATCCTGAGAGTTTATTGTTGAGTTCTTTGATGTCATCCTTATATCTTTTTAATTGGTTACTTATTTTAGATTTGAGTTCTGTTTTCAAAACGACACTGTTGGATATTACAGTTGACTCTAGATCTTAACTATTGCCTTTCACTGTTGATTCTAACCCACTCCCTCAACCCCCCCCCCCCCCCCCCTCCCAACCCAGTTCTGGGTTCCATTGTTTCTAATTTATGCCTATTCCTCTCCCCACTCAGCCTAAAACAGTTCTCAGCAGTTCATCTAGATCTGGTTTTGTGTCAACTTGCAATCTGTCTAAATCCTGACTCATATGCGATACTCCCTTATTGCTTGAGTCACAGTGTCTTCTTTGATGGTCATTTTTGATCATGTAATCACAAACCAACCTAACCAAAAATGAAAGGTCTTGGATTTAGTATACTTATTTTGATTTCTGCTCATGTATGCTGTTTGCAAATATTCTCTTAGGTTTTTAAATTTCATTCATCATTTCCATTATCAATGAAGTAAGAATTGTCCACAAATTTCACATCCACATTCAAAATTTTTTACATCTCCTTGATGGAAAATCCCTTTTTTAAATCATATTTCAGAATAAATTATATTTTGTTATCTACAGTACAGAGCAAAATTAATAGCTTCCCAACAGCAAAGGATCTTGGCATTTTACAGTCTAACCTCCAGTCCAATCAATGAAATATTACTGAAATGATGTTATTTAAGTACGAAAATATCTTCATCAGAAATATCTGACAGTACATACATAACAGTATGTGTTGGGAAATGATACTGTAGAGCAGCACTTCCATTGATACTTGTTCCATCAACTAGAAAACAATACTAATACTCATCTTGATTGTTGAAAGTAATTTGTGGTTCAGCTCATTATCCACATATATTTTGCCATATGATTCATTAGGAAGTCCAGGTTTCTAGAGTTTCAGTGAAGATATTAATTTATGGTTAAAAAAGCATCATGGTTTATTGCCAAGTCCAATTCTCTCAACATAATCAACATTTAAATTAACTTTTTTAAGTCCTTGGTAACCAGCTAGAGAGTATCACTTTTAAATAGACACAGATTCCATAAGTGATAGGATTACATTGCTTTTCATACTTGTACAAGCCGAGTTCACAGTCATCAGTTCAACAGATAAAACTGCACTCCATGAACACAGAAGTGAGTCCAACATGACTTTTCACAACTTTTCTCTCACTGTTGCTCCACTAAGACTATCCAGATGTTAAGGTGGGCTGTAATGGATTTGGGTAAAAAAAATTAATTTTTAAAAATGTTATTTTCTTAATGTACAGAATTTAGTTTATGTTGTGTGTGAATTTTACCATGATAACAGCATTAGGAATGCCTTTAAAATATTAAACTGTTTAACTCTGCACTGGCAGCCACTCTCACATTTTTCGGCATTTGGGAAATTGTTTGCTTCAGTCAAATTTTTGTTAGTGGGAAACATGGAGGGGAAAAAAAGGAGATGGCACTACAGACTTACACTGTAAATTGATCTGAAGCCAGAGTGGGCAGAGTCTGCCACCATTTTAAGTAGCCCAAAACATTAGCAGACTACTGGTTACAATTGCTTCTTGTTCATTATTTTTGTCGTATGCACACGACGACTGTTTTAAGCAATATAAAAGGCCATTTCAAACGTTTTTCATCTAGTAGTTTGGCCTTTTTAATGTGACTGGTTGTTTTCTGCTTAATTTTGGATAACCACAAACAGAAGGAAGTGATGTGAAAAGCATGCTTTTGTAATACATTTAATTCAACTTTTATTGTTTTTGTATCAATAGCAAATGACGCTGGAGCTCCAAAACCAATGCTTATTTGCTTACTGGTATTGGTACTACTTTTTGTTCATTACCTTTTCAGCTTTCAAATTGTATCCACAACATTTTTAGTGTTCACATTTGCAAAAAACTTACTTAATTATCTTTGCTAGCTCAAAAACATGTACAATGAGGAAAGAAGCAAGGCATGGTATCAATTATAATCTGTGCATGCCAACAAAGTGAATGATTATTGAAATGTCAAAGAAACAGAATAGCATAGCGGTATACCTCCAAAGAGAATAGAGTTCATGTTTTGTGAGATTGTCAGTGCATTGGTCTCACTTTGAAATCTTACCTATGCTGCATCATTCAGTGTGTGGCTTACATTCTCTGAAAATCTCAACATGAGTTTCTGATGTAAATCCAAGCAAATGTACCCCTGTTTGTGCTACAGACAACCTTAATGTGACCTAATGAATGTCATCTTTTTTCTTCTGTAATTATAATTTTTTGCATGATTTATGAAGAAGTGTCTATGGAAAGACAGGATGGAAACCAACGCCTCAGTAATTTGGTTTAGATGCTCAAAAAGCACATTCCATTGACTTTAATTACTCAAAATAGTTGTCTGTGATGTAGATTTACATTTTAATGATGAAAATAATGGCAGAATTGAAGTGCTGAAGAGAGCTGGTAAAGATCCAGGTGTGTTTGCAACAAAAGTATTTCACACCACCAACAAGAGTAGCATCGAGAAAGCTGACAGATCACACTGTCTTACCTACAAATACAGACCAGGCAGATTCGAAGGGGAGAGTAGAGAAACTTGAAGATTGAGGAGTATAAGTATGGAGAATTTTAAAATTGAGGTGATCTTGTTACATGTAGAAGTATGAGAACAAATCTTTGAACCCTATTTTCTCGGTTTTACATTTTTTGCATTATTAGAAGTGTCTTCTCAAAAAGAATATGCACTAATGCTATGGAATTTTCTGGTGCCATTTGAAAAATGTTACTGTCTTTTTGGAACTAAAAAATACAAGATCCTATGATTACATTCTGATTTTATAGGACTGTATATAGAAAAAAACTTAATTTTGGATGTGCAACATTCAAAACTCTGCTAATAATACAGTTTCTATCGTGAATTAATGATTGTGTTTCAGCTGTCTTCTAACCTTCTTAGAACACTACAATAACATTTTCAAACTCATTGCATGATTAGAATTTGTGTTATGGCTATTTATTAAGAATAGGAACTTCTGGCAAAGCATTAATCCTGCATCTTTTATTATATTTTTCTGTTAAAATAAAGCTCTTTCTCTTTATCTATGCAAAATTTTATATCTGTACATTAATAACTGTGGCTGTAATGATATTTTTAAATAAATGTTTACATATTTTGTTACACCCACCCTTAAACAAAGAATGCACAACTCATTATTGCAAAGCATCAAAGATACATTTTTAGAACATTAACATCACAACCTTTCTTGCTGCTTACAAAAAATTATAAAAGTTTTTATTTTTATATATAGTGAAATACTATCACAAATTTTCATAATTAAATATTTTGAAATGTGAAATTCCATTATGTGCCAATTACAGTCAAAATAAATAAATTAATTAATTTAAAAAATGAATTTTATAAGACAATTAAAGTTCTTGAAAATCAAAGATAAAAATGGATTTCCAAACCATTACAGAAAATATGGAAAGAAAAGAAATTTCAAATAAATGTTCCCAGGCAAAATATCAACCCCAAGGACTCCCTCTTAGAACATCAGATCTGCAGTTTTTGAAAAATAAAAAAATACATATGATTGGAATCAAAACTTTCGTTAATCATAATACAAGTATGTATCATAATCTTCTACTGAGCAGTGGTTGTTGCACTACAGATTCATTGTGGAGGAAGGATGCTGACAGTTCAGTTTGTGAAGCAGCTACTGAAGATGAGCATGTTGTCTCAGATGCACAAATTCATTTTCTAAAACTATGACTATTCTCAGCTACATCTATTATGGAATTCACACATTTTAACTGTCTCAACTTTCTCCTGAGTCCACCTCCCTTTTCACCCCAAGTACACCCTGTACACCCACATTCTAGATGCTCCCCAAAATCCATAATCCCAACAACTTGAATTCCCCACTGTAGATGGTTATTGCGCTCCTACTAAAGGGATTTCCACTCTTGATGACTAACACCTCCAACCAATGACTGAAAACTTAGCTTCTCACATCAAAGATTCTAACCACTTCCTTCACTGACTCTCCACCATCCCCTCCACTTCACCATCTGAATCCTTACTCATCGCTGTTGATGCTCCTTCCTACACACCGACATCAATAATGTCCACAGCCTTGCCCTTATTGAACGCTACCTCTCCCACTGTCCTTCAGACTCCAGATCCACTACCTCAACTGCTGTGCACCTTACCCAGTATATTCTGACACACAACTACTTCTCATTTAAAGGAAAGGTAGCTAAACAAATATGAGGCACAGCTATGGGCACCAAAATGGCAGACTCCTAAGTCAATATTTTATGTGCCATCTAGAGAAAACTTTCCCAGCCCCCCAAAACACCAAATACCTTGTTTGGTTCAGCTTCAATATGATTTCTTCATGATCTGTATGCATGACCAAGACAGTGCATCCTCCTTCCTTCACACCCTGAATATCTTCTCTCTCAACTGCTTCACCTGGTCCTCAACATAGCATGTCACATTCCTGGACCTTAACCTCCTCCTCTCCGATGGCTCCATCCAAACCTCTTTCCATATTAAACACATAACTGCTAACAGTACCTGCATTTCAACAGCTGTCATCTCTTCCACTTCAAAAGTTCCTCCTATGCAACCTCACCACCTGTGGATGGCATATCTGCAATGATGAGAATGCCGTTGCCCAGTATGCTGAAGGTCTCATGAGGGCTTCAACATACAGGCAAGCTTTGATCTTGGCTCCAATCTATGTTAACCCACTGTACCCAAAACCTACACCAACACTTTCCCCATCCCCTGTCCCTCTGTCCTATCCCCCCTCCCCATTCATGTCTTGGTATCACCTTCATTGTGTGCTGCTCTTCACCACTTCTGACACCTGTGCATCACATGCATAGACCATGAATATTTCAGCCCTCCCTCATGATTTCCTAGCCAGGTTTCCATGGCAGGACCTGCAGACAGGTACAATTACAAGACCAGTGTTCTGCAGTAACAACTTACAGACACGTGCTTCTAGATTCTGATTACAAAAACAGCTTGTTTCCCACTTTTATATATGTTGCACCTTGTCCTTTTTGCGTATTCACTCTAAATGAAAATATTGCTAGTTTATGATCCCACATATTTAACTTTTCTATGCTTCCTATTGTATGGTGTTCATAGGGGTGCAGAATGTCTATAAGTTTAGAATTTTTCAAATGTTATAGACATAGAAAGAGCTCATCTACTAAATTTTTGAGACACCTAATGAATCTGGGAGGACATACAATCAGTCAGTCCAAAATTGTCATCAACAGAAATGTCTCTCTTGACTACAGACTCAACTACTTTTATGTAACAGCTTTCTCCTTTCTTCTTCCAACCCATTTCTCAAATCCTTATGGAGAATGAAACCAAGATTTAGAGTTTATTTGCCTTTTCTTTTTTTGTAATGCCAAAGTGTTCTCATGTTGTACAATTTTCTATAGTTTCGTGCTCCTGCTCAACACTTCTTCATTTAGTAATTTTCAGTCTGTGCTCACATAATATTATTTTGTATCAATATCAAATTCAGTTATAGTATTACGTTACAGTCCTGAAGATTAGTTGGTGGCTACAAGACAACTGAAGTTACAATCACACGATCAGAGCACTCCACTGCTGATAAAATAGTTGCTTTTATTATAGCAGTAATGTCAAGTTACAGTAAATAAAAATTTTTCTTCTAGCGTCCAACCTTACATTACTGAAAAGAAAAAGAATTTTACCTGAAATACATACACAAAGGGGTTCAACTGATCCCTCTGTCATTCCATCAATATTGTGATTCATGATTGTAACACAGAGTATTTCACTGCATACAAAATAACACATTATGAGATTCATGAAAAGCCATAGACAGCATGCTAGTAACGCAATCTTGCTTCTACCAATATGGTTTTTGTTCTTCTTTCCAACTGGCAGTAGACCAAAAGCTTTTGACACAATGTACATAATGTTCCAGCATTGTACAACACCTGTTGGCAGAATTTGTCTTTATTATAAGTGCATATGTCATAATCGTAATTTTACTATCATATTAATCACAAATGTAACTAATTCATTTGATGTCCAGCACACTCAACAACGACGTAATGAAAAAATTTCTTACTGGATTATACAGAAAAAATTCTTAAGGCCTGGATAATAAAACTGAAGTCAAAAAAATAAATTAATATTAATTTAAGGGTTGAGCATACAATCCTTCCAAACAAAAATGCTGGTGAAGTAGAAAAATTTAGGTGGAGAAGGGCACTGAGAACCTAGGTCAAGAAAGACTCATGAAGAGTGAAGAGGAAATGGCTAATGGATAAAGTTAAAGGTGTTGTAGGGACAAAAGGGATAAACATAAATATGTCACCAATCATTCTACTGTCATTTACTCAGATGTGATGGAAGAAATGAACAAAACAAGAATTGAAGATGAATATGAAGGAAGAAAAAATGCCAGAGAGAAACAAACTTTAATTTAAAATAAAAATATGGTCTACTTAACAAACGATGTAAAATGTACAGAAGGGTGGGCTGTGGGTGACAGAAGGCAGAAGGAGGGAGGGATAAATAATATTGGCTCATAGCATTAATGCTTCCTGAATTTATTGAGCAGAACAATGCACCACATTAACTATCACATAGTTTGTAATGTAACTGGTCAGAGCTCCTGTCTCCCTCTCATGTAATGGAATGTGATACTCACATTAAATTTGTGATGCAATCCAACAAAAATGATTTTTTGTAAATCTACAAATCAAAATAAACCAATGGAAACTTTAAGTGGGAATATCAACACTGTGTGGAAAGATATATTGCTACTTACTGTAACAGCAGCAAAAGAGAAACACGCACTATACAGCTACACACAAGCAAGCACACCTCACACACACATGACCACCAACTCTGCCAGCTCGGGCCAGAATGCACCTATCATGCCAAATGGTAGCAGCACAATCTTGGTGATGGCTGGAGGAGTGGGCAGGGGGGGGGGGGGGGGGGGGGGGGGGGGGAAGAATTCTGTCTGGTGGTGTGCTGGGACCAGAATGCCAATAGGTGCAGCATCAGGACATTGTGGGCAGGGAGATGGGGAAAAAGAAGAGAAGCGGGGAAAGATGGATGGGTGCATTGGCAGAGAGAGGCAGACATAGAGGGAGGGGAATGAGAATCGGGAGTAGATGATAGGACAGAGGGGGTGGAAACTGTTCAGTGGAGAGTGTGGGTACAGTATCTTACTGTAGGCGGAGGCCAGGATAATTATAGGAGCAAAGAATGTTTTGTAAGGATAACTCCATCTGTGCAGCTCAGAAAAGTTGGCAGTGGAGAGGAGAATCCAGATGGCTTGGGTAGTGAAGCAGAATTTGACATCAAGCAAGTTATGTTCAGCAGCAGCATGTTATGTCACAGGGTGACTTCCTTGCTCTTGGCCACAATACGGCAGTGGCCTTACATCCTGGTGGACAGCTGGTTGGTAGACTAAAAAGCTGTGCAATGATTGCAGCAGAGCTGGTAAATAATGTGGCTGCTTTCATTGGTGGCCCTGCTGTGATCAGGTAAGCTAAACCTGTAGCAGGACTGGAATAGAAAGGGTAGATTGGGAAAGTTTTGCACCTGGGTATGATTCTTGTGGCAAGGCATTGGGATTGGGGTTAGTGTATGGATGGACTAGGATATTGGTGAGATTGGATGGGTGGTGGATCACCACTTTATCAGGGGTGGGATGGATCTCAGGTAGGATACACCTCATTTCAGCGCAGGTTCGTCGTAGAGTACACCATCGCAGGTGCTCCTGTGTGTGATGCAGCGGCAAGGGTAACCACAGCTATGGTCTCTGAGCTGATAGTCCATGCTGTTGCAATTGTTGTAAGATAGAAACAAAGACATCATTAATTTCTAATTCACCCGCAATTCTCTGTATTTATTTCTATAGTTCAGTGTTGCAATGTTGCAGTTTTGGCTTTGTACCATTTGTCTTGTGACAATATGCTCCACAGATCTGAAAATCTGAATACCGTATCCTGATATATGTAGAGGTTATGACTTGTATAGAAGATATTTTTCTTATGTTTTATGTTACTTATTTACATCTGTATTCTACCTTTTTTGGCAGCATTTCGTACACCCTTTGGTAAACCCGATAATATGTCACAAAATATTGTGAACACATTGTTCCCTAATTCTGTGAGGGGGATATTGTGAAGAGACACCCTCTGCTAACATTACCTTTATTCAACAGAAGTTATCGATACCAAAAATATTTTCAAATCTTGTATAAGCTAATATTATATGATGTATTATATTTCAGGCTAAAATGTATGAAAAGAAATTATTTCATTTTCTTTTTCACAATTGGTATGTACTAGCTCTATATGTACAGTTAAAATTACTCTTCTTTTAGAGAAATTTGACATTACAAAATATCTGGCACTCTTAAAATTCCTAATATTAATTGCACAATCTGATGATATGTATTACATTTACTTCTGGATCCATTTATAAAATAATGATACGAATTGGTGAAAATTCATTTGTCAATAAAATTTGTAAACTCTTTGGAATATTATTAGTAACGCAGAATGAGTTAGTAGTGGGTATGTCTCTGATGTGATCAGACAGGTTATTATATTTGACAATAATGATGTAATTTTTGATAATGAAGAGGAAATTGTAAAGACGATGTGATATAGAAAAATGTGACAGAATAAAAATAATGGAGGAGACATACTTAGGCATTATCACGTAATTTTCAACCTACAAAATAAAAAAATTTCAGCCTCAATAATCAGCCCCTAGGCTTGAGCCAACTATGAGAAAAGCAGATAAGTAAAAAAGTTATTTGTACATGTTACTCCTATAGAAGTTTATTAAAAGATTATATTTTGAAGAGTGACAATCAACAGGTGATGTGAGGGAGGGTAAGATTGCAGGGCTTATTGTCCATCTGCCTCTCCTGGGTTGCTGTGGTGCAACCAATGGGTAGCTACAAATGCCTTGTGTGGTCTCATGAGACAGAATCTGGGGAAGAAAAGCAGCAGAATTACAGGGCAAATGACATGCACAAATATGGTCTGGTGGCAGTGCTTCCTACCACTGGGATGTGCAATCAAATACATAAAACATCCAATGCGTTCCTGTATCTTGCATCTTATCCTGCACCCACGGTTGCCATAATTTCTGAAAAGAATAAGATCATGGGGCATAAAGTGATACTTGTGGACCATTGGCAGCAACAGATGCTACACTGGGTGTAGCAAGTGTAGCAGTGTCCGATGGCAGCCATGCAGAAGTTCTGCCAGTGATGATCCATCTCGTGGGTGGGCGTGATACGTGGTGGGAAAGAGCCTTAGCTCCTGTTCCCATGTGTGGGTTGTGTGAAGCTTGGACATCTGTTGTTTAAAAGTGCATACAAAGCATTCTGCTTCTCCATTGGACTGTGGGTGAAATGGAGCACTTGTTAGATGATGAATGCTATTTTGTTCACAAAACTGTTCAAAATCAACTGAAGTCAACTGTGGTCTGTTGTCTGACACACACACTTCCGGCAAACCTTCTCTGCAAAATATAGAGGACAATACTTGAATGATGCTATGTGATGTGGTAGAAGCCACAGGCACCACAAATGGGCACTCACTAAACGAGTCTACCGCTATGAGCCAACTAATGTTCGAGAATGGTCCTGAAAGGTATATGTGCACTCATTGCCGTGTGGATTGAGTCTTAAACCAAGCTGAGAATGTCTGAGGCAGAGCAGATCAGTTTTCCACACATGTGCAACACAGTGACATCATATGTTCAATGTGGGCATCCAGCACTGCCAAGTACAGTGCCAGTGTGCTAACTGTTCAGTGCGAACAATTCCCCATTGTCCCTGGTGGAGCAATTGCAAAACATCATTTTGCAACACTTTGGGAATAAGCACATGTGATCATCCACTGTCATTTTCAACTAGAATCACACCCTGTTGAACTTAAAGGTTATGTGACATGCAAAATACCAGTGCACAGCTGAGTTGTGGATTTGATTGATTGATTGATCTTAACAGGTGACCTGAAACAGCTCAGGTCTGACCCGCCACTGCCTGCATCGAAACTAGGTTTATTGTTGCGGTATAACTCCCTGTATATCTAGTAAAGCCAACCAGTGCCCTTAAATAGTGCAAGGAGTCCCTCTACCAGCTTTTTGTTAGACACAATTT
This sequence comes from Schistocerca serialis cubense, assembly GCF_023864345.2. Classification (NCBI taxonomy): domain Eukaryota; kingdom Metazoa; phylum Arthropoda; class Insecta; order Orthoptera; family Acrididae; genus Schistocerca; species Schistocerca serialis. Next base: position 36,918,480 of record NC_064645.1, on the reverse strand, counting down.
CTTCAGGTTTAGTTGTGCCAAAGATTCTGTATCTTTTACTTTCCAATGCCATGCATTCAAAGATTAGGTGTGATGCAGTTTCTTCACCCTCATCACAGATCCTACATTTAGGGTCCTCTCCCATTATACCCATTGCGTGTAGGTGTTTTGAAGTTCCCATGGCTGCTCATCAGTTCAGTCATGAGTTTGATCTCTTTCCTGTTCAATTCCAGGATTACAGAGCTTTTTTTAAAACATGGCTTGGGCATCATTACCTTACCATGTTTTTGTTTATGGACCTTGGTCCAATATCCTACATGCTGTTTCCTAAGACAGTTCTGTAGTTCTAATTTGATCATAGCCTTGGTGATTGTCAAGACAGGTTCCGGTCCAATAAATGGAGTTGTTGCCCCCATCCTAGCCAATCTATCGGCTTGTTCATTGCCACAGATCCCTGAGTGGCCACGGACCCACACTAGGTACATCCTATTGCTTCCCCCTAGCTCCACCAGAGCCCTGTGGCAATCTGCAACAATCTTAGATCATGTTTCAGGAGCTGCCAATGATTTCTGGGCTGCCTGGCTGTCTGAATAGATGTAGATGCTACGGTCATTGTAGCACCTACTCATATTCTCCTCCACACATGCCCTGGTTGCAGTAATTTTGGCTTGGAATACAGAGGCCAGTTTCCCTAGAGAGATGCTGCTCTCCAGTCTTGGCTGAACCCCGTACAACCCTGCCCCAACGACTTGATCTGTTTTTGACCCATCGGTGAACCAAACGATGTCCCCTGTACGGTGTCAAATTGTTTTCTCCCACTGCTCCCTACTTCCAATTATTATGTTGTAAGGCTTTTCAAAGCAGCTGGGAGTTATTATATAGTCGGCGGGCATTTCCCCAGCCATACCTATATTTACCTCACTCATTATGTTAGTGTGTGAGTCTGGATATCCAAATGAGACCCAGTTTTGGCCAGTTTTAAGTTTGTATGCCCCAGCTGCTGCCTCCATCTTAGCCCAAAGGTGAAGTGAAGGCATATCCAGCATGGCTTCCATTCCAGTGGTTGGTGTGCTGCTAATTCTGGCTGTTATGGCTAAGCAGGCCAATCTCTGTACCTTAGTAAGCTCTTTAGCAGCAACCCACTGTTCTACCTTCTTCCACGACACTACGGTCCCATAGGAAATCCTAGGTCTGGTGTGGTGTATAACCAGTGCATACCCCTGGGGTTTAGGCCCCATTTTTTGCCACAAACCCTCCTAGTACTCACTAAAGCGCTTTTTGCCTTGGAGCAGATACTCTTAATATGAGTGGTCCAAGTTAGATTCTCATCCAAGGTTACCCATAGATATTTCACTGTCCCCTTCACAGGTAGAGTTTCATCGAAGAGCTTTGGATTCCAACTTGCATGCTGAATATCTCTCTTCGTAAATGGCACCACAACAGTCTTCTTAGGATTAACTCTCAGATCCTATTTAATGCACCATTTTTGCACAATGTCCAGCCCTCCTTCTGCCATATTCCTGACCGTGGCAGTAAATTTGCCAAGTATTACTATGACAAGGTCATCTGCGTATCCTTGGCAGCAGCATTGTCTGGTACTTAGTTCCTCAATGAGTTCATTCACCACTAGATTCCACAATAGAGGAGACAAAACTCCTCCTTGTGGGCAGCCTCTAGTGGTCTTAATTACCATCTTTTCATTCATCATGGTAGCCTCTACCTTCCTTCCACTAAACATGGCTCTGGTCCATCTACATATAATGGTCCCCAGGTCATGCACCTCTGCTGCCCTTACCATGGAATCAAAGGTCGTGTTGCCGAAGACCCCCTCAATATCCAGGAAGATGCAGAGGGCTATTTCTTGGAAGTGAAGTGCTTTTTCCACCTTCCCAATGAGTTAGTGGAGAGCTGACTCACATGATTTACCTGGTTGGTATGCGTGTTGGTTCAGGTGTAGAGGGACCCTACTTAGCCTCCTCTCCCCAACGTATACATTAACCAGTTTTTCCAATGTTTTGAGAATGAAGGAGGACAGACTGATTGGTCTCATATCCTTGGCCTTGGTATTATCAATTTTCCCTGGCTTTTGAATGAAGACAACCTTCACTGCCCTCCAAACATTGGGAATGATTCCTACTGCTAAGCTAACCCTGAATAGCCTGCATAGGACTCTTATAAGCTTTCCTCCTGCCTGTTGCAGGAGACCTGGAAAAATTACATCTAGGCCAGGTGACTTGAACAGTTGGAATGTTCCCACCGCCCACTGGATTTTTTTGAAGTTCACACATTCCTTGGCCGATTCCCAGTCCTCTCTTTGATTGCCTGAGAACTGTTGTCTCTCTGCAGTCACACACTGGTCTGTGTTATCCAGCAGAGCATATTGAGGAAAGTGAGTTTTGAGGAGAAATTCCAGCATCTCATGTGTTGATCGATACTTGCTTTATCAAATAGGATCATAGTAATGATGTGAAAGATGATCTGTATCAAAGTAATGAGGGTACACAGGAAAACTTGACAGAGGCCAAGGTACAAGCTACTATTAAAGCCAAAACATTTGACTTTGATGCACACAATGTGCTTGACACAGGCGTTATGACTAATTTGATGTCACAGGGATTCTTTCAATAACTGACGAAAAATGGGTATACACCCACACAGCCAGTGCAAAATTGCAAGATATAAACTGCCACTGGTCAGAAATCGAAATGAGTCAAAATATAAGCCTTAACTCCTGTCCAATTCGACAGTTTTCTACATGATGTGATTTTTTTAACAGTAGAGAAATTAATAGTTGATTGTATAATTGGTATGAATAATTGAGAACATACCAAGTAAATGTAATACATATCATCAGATTGTGCAATTAATATTAGTAATTTTAAGAGTGCCAGATATTTTGTAATTTCAAATGTTTCTAAAAGAAGAGTAATTTTAACTGTACATATAGAGTTAGTACACACTGATTGTGAAAAAGAAAATGAAATAATTTCTTTTCATACATTTTAGCCTGAAATATAATACATCATATATTATTAGCCTATACAAGATTTGAAAATATTTTTGGTATCGATTTCTTCTGTTGAATAAAGTAATGATAGCGGAGGGTGTCCCTTCACAATATCCTCCTCACAAAATTTGGGAACAATGTGTTCACAATATTTTGTGACAGACTATCGGGTTTACCAAAGGGTGTACAAAATGTTGCCAAAAAAAGGTAGAATACAGATGTAGATAAGTATCTTATACATATTACAGAAGACATAAGAAAAATACCAACTATACAACTATAACCTGTACATATATTGGGATACGGTATTCAGATTTTCAGATCTGTGGAGCATATTGTCACAAGACAAATGATACAAAGTCAAAACTGCAACATTGCAACACTGAACTATAGAAATAAATACAGAGACAGGGTAAATTACTAGAACTAGAAACTGGAAGTTTATGTCCATGAAATCACACCTTCAAAATCATTGAAAGAGAAGAGAAAAAATTCAGACCCTAAGTGTACAACAAGTGGGCTGATTCAAAAAACTCACATCATCAGGAACAGACCAGAAGAATATACTCAACCATGACTAGTAGCACAGTGCAAAATCAATCAGCCACATAAACCAGAGTATTTAAGGATATGTTGACTTGTAGAAGGAAAAAATAATGAAAAAATGTTAGGGTCTAAGTTAACTATGTGGGAACTGACCCATGAATCCAAACCACACTGGCTACAAACCAGCAAAAAAATATTTTGAAACAACAAAATGAATAAAGCTCACAATCAATTCAATACATTCAATCACTTGACACACACACACACACACACACACACACACACACACACACACACAGAGAGAGAGAGAGAGAGAGAGAGAGAGAGAGAGAGAGAGAGTCATAAATAGCTTTGAATGATGACATATTTGAGTAGCTTGAGAACTAAAATCAGTGTATGAAGCCAGACAATTCTTGTTTTATAATATCCCAAGCAGCCTTGCATTTGTTTGGGGCTCCTTCTATGTAATTTTCATAGGCAGCTTGTTTGGCAAGTTTTTGTATTTCAGGTAGTCTTTATAATAAGTAGCATTTTGCTCTTTCCCACATTTGCCATTCTTTTTATATGTTTTGTACAGTGAAAGCATCTTTTCTCAGATACTAGCAAGGTAATCAGTGTACTGTTTAAGCTTTTTACTTTTTCTATTTGGTTTAGTACTGTTTCTTTTCATTGGTGAACAAGAGTACCATGTTGTTGTTGTTGTGGTCTTCAGTCCTGAGACTGGTTTGATGCAGCTCTCCATGCTACTCTATCCTGTACAAGCTTTTTCATCTCCCAGTACCTACTGCAACCTACATCCTTCTGAATCTGCTTAGTGTATTCATCTCTTGGTCTCCCTCTACGATTTTTACCCTCCACACTGCCCTCCAATACTAAATTGGTGATCCCTTGATGCCTCAGAACATGTCCTACCAACCGATCCCTTTTTCTGGTCAAGTTGTGCCACAAACTTCTCTTCTCCCCAACCCTATTCAATACTTCCTCATTAGTTATGTGATCTCCCCATCTAATCTTCAGCATTCTTCTGTAGCACCACATTTCGAAAGCTTCTATTCTCTTCTTGTCCAAACTATTTATCGTCCATGTTTCACTTCCATACATGGCTACACTCCATACAAATACTTTCAGAAATGACTTCCTGACACTTAAATCTATACTCGATGTTAACAAATTTCTCTTCTTCAGAAACGCTTTCCTTGCCATTTCCAGTCTACATTTTATATCCTCTCTACTTCGACCATCTTCAGTTATTTTGCTCCCCAAATAGCAAAACTCCTTTACTACTTTAAGTGTCTCATTTCCTAATCTAATTCCCTCAGCATCACCCGACTTAATTAGACTACATTCCATTATCCTCGTTTTGCTTTTGTTGATGTTCATCTTATATCCTCCTTTCAAGACACTGTCCATTCCATTCAACTGCTCTTCCAAGTCCTTTGCTGTCTCTGACAGAATTACAATGTCATCGGCAAACCTCAAAGTTTTTATTTCTTCTCCATGAATTTTAATACCTACTCCGAATTTTTCTTTTGTTTCCTTTAATGCTTGCTCAATATACAGATTGAATAACATCGGGGATAGGTTACAACCCTGTAGTCACCTGACGAGAAGTTTTGTTCCTCCTGCCACCGAACTTCACTAATTCCCACTATATCTAACTTCAACATATACATTTCCCTTTTTAAATTTTCTAACCTACCTGCCTGATTAAGGGATCTGACATTCCATGCTCCGATCTGTAGAACGCCAGTTTTCTTTCTCCTGATAACGACATCCTCTTGAGTAGTCCCCGCCCAGGGATCCGAATGGGGGACTATTTTACCTCCGGAATATTTTACCCAAGAGGATGCCATCATCATTTAATCATACAGTAAAGCTGCATGCCCTCGGGAAAAATTATAGCTGTAGTTTCCCCTTGCTTTCAGCCGTTCGCAGTACCAGCACAGCAAGGCCGTTTTGGTTATTGTTACAAGGACAGATCAGTCAATCATCCAGACTGTTGCCCTTGCAATTACTGAAAAGGCTGCTGCCCCTCTTCAGGAACCACACGTTTGTCTGGCCTCTCAACAGATACCCCTCCGTTGTGGTTGCACCTACGGTACGGCTATCTGTATTGCTGAGGCACGCAAGTCTCCCAACCAACGGCAAGGTCCATGGTTCATGGGGGGGGTACCATAAGTCAGTATATATCTTACGAAAATTAGTAAATAGAGTTTCAACAGTTGATTGATCTGTGTCGTATTCATACACAAAAGCCCAGTATACCTTCCTGAGGGAGTTTGTGAATAACTTAAGATATTCCTCTTTCTGACCTCTTACCCATGTCATGCTTGGTTTTTTATTTGCGACCTAATAATTCTTATCTGACTGTGTATACTGGTATGTTAGGAGTAGAGGTTTGTGATCTGCAAAACATCCATCTGCAAAGCTTACACTATATAGGTTTCTTGAAAAATTGACTGTAATATTGTCAAAACAAGCATTTCCACATGTCGGGCTATTGTTAGTATAATATAGATTTAGTGATCTGAGTAGGTTTGAGAATGTTTTTGTGTTGAGTTCCTCTGTGTCTAGCAAGTCAATGTTGAAATCACCACATATTGCTACCTTTGTTTTGAGTTTTAAGATTTTTCTCATCATCTGTTCAAATTTCTCAAAAAATAAGTTACATCACCATTTGGAGATCTATACAAGCTGGCAATTACAATATTTTGGTCTATCAGTCTTATACAAGTAAATTTGCTATCTAATTCTGAGGAGTGTGAACTTACATCTATTTTAGAGAATTGTATACATTGTCTGATAAATATTGTGGCCCCTCCAATTTTTCCTCTCGTTTCTACAGATTATAGCTGCCAGAATGTACTCATTAGGTGTGAACAAATCTACTTGATATTCTGTAAGCCAATGTTCTGAGACACACAGTACATAACTTTTTTATTTAATTTTACAAAAATGTTCCAACTCTAACATCTTGTTCCTAATGCAGCAAATGTTGACTTGCACAATGCTAAGTGGATCTACTTTACATCTATTTCATTCCCTCTCTGAGCCATTAAGATATTGTTTTTTACTTTTGTGTGTTTTAATTTCCTCTTCAGGAAGCTTGTCATTATTTAATTAGATTAGAAATATTTTTAAATTCAAACAACATAGTCACATCATCCTAATATGGATTTCGGAAATTATAGGTACCAACCACATGCATTGTATGCATTTCTAGAAAAGTGCTCAGGTTTTATTGACCATGAACAACTGGTTGTTGGTATATTTCTTGATCAGCCCATGATATTTGACATGGTTGACCGCAAGCTGCTTCTTATGAAACTCCAGAAGTATGATATTAGAGGTGTAGCCCCCAATTGGTTCCATAGACACCTTAGTGAAAGAAAGGAATTTGTAGAAATAAGAAAATCAAAGACATCCAGACACTGAAGGTCAGATACACTACATACAACAAATGGTGTCCCTCAGGGCTCTGTTCCTGGCCCTGTTCTTTTCATATTGTTCGTAAATGATCTCCCAGAAAACATAGCAAATGCCAGCTCCTTGCGTATGCCGATGACACAAATATCCTGATAACCAGTAGAGGTGACACACTGCAAGATGCAGTCAATGAAATTACTTGTCAGTTACAATCTTGGTTTGAAGCAAATAGACTACTCATAAATTCTCAAAAAACTGTAAGTATAAACTTCCACACTATACAAAATCTTACCCCATTAAAAGCAGTTATAGTTATTGGCAAAGATGACATTACAAACAGGCAGGACGCCACATTTCTTGGACTTACTATCAGTAACACTCTAAATTGGAAGCCACATATTGAGGCACTGTCACAAAACCTTAATAAAACCTGTTATCTATTAAGATCATTAAAAGACACAGTCAGTGTAGATACCTTGAAGCTGGTGTACCATGCCCTGTTTGAGTCTGTCTTGAGCTATGGCCTAATCTTCTGTGGAAATAACTCTCATAATTTTCAAGTTACAAAAAACAAGTGGTAAGAATAATGAAATGTACAAAAGAACTGAACACTGTAAACCACTGTTTCAACAGTTAAAAATCCTGTCACTTCCATGCTTCTATATAATGGAACTAGCTTGTTTTATAGTACAGCACTTGGAATCCCTCCACAGAAATGCAGACCGCCACACACGACACTAGAAACAAAATGCAGTTACAAATTATAGCTCACAACACAAAATTATATGCGAATGGGGTTAAGTGTATAGGCATTAAAATATACAACCACCTCCCAACAGACAAAAAAAAACAAGCAAAAACCCAAAAATTATGAGAATTAAATTAAAGGAATTGCCACTAAATCACTGTTTCTATTCCATACATGAATTTCTTGAAACAAAATTTTAATTGTTAACAGAATCTTCTGTCAGTTCTTGGTAGAACAACATTATAATAAATGAAAAGCACCAGTTAGCTTTTGTTCTACAATATTAATTTTATTGTAATATTGTAGAACAAAAGAAAATTTTAATTACTTGGAATAAGCTGTTTATTCACTTGCCGATATTCTACTTAGTAAGATAAATTAATTATTGTATCTTATTTATATTATGTCTGTATCTCATATATGCATTCTGCTATGTGAAGCATGTACCATGAAATTTTAATTACTTGTAATAAGTTGGTTATTCACTTGTAGGTATTTCTACTTAGTAAGATAATTTAATTATTGTATGTTATCCATATTCTGACTTGATCTGCTATATGTAGCATTGTATTTTATTGATCCAGGCAATCATAGTATTGTACAGTTGTACATATGATATTGGACAGGTCAAGAGAGCATATTTACAAGTAATTTTTACAAATTGATTTTTACATTATTTTGTAGTGAGGAAATTATCTATCTTTAACAAAACAGTAAATACAAGTGTTGTATAGTTAAATACAAACAGCCGATACAAATGTAATAGTAAAATAATCCAGTCTATTTCATAGACATGCACAGTATATAATTTTCAGACCTAATTGAACATTTATTATAAAATTGTTTACAATTTTCACCCCTTTCAAAAAAAAAAAGATCAACTGCATAAAAGCATTGGACCAAGAGATATTTTTTAAACTGATGTGTGAAGGCTTTGTTGCTTGGATGTCTTTTGGTAAATTGTTATACATTTGTATCCCAACATTTAAAACACTTTTTTTGGTAGCAGATAGTTTTGGACTGAATCATACATAGGTCAGATTGCTGCCTTGTTACATAGTTATGAATATCTCCATTGAATTTTAATGTGCAGTAATTGTTTAACAGGTATGACTTGACAAATGAGATGATATTATAAATGTAAACAGAGGGCAGTGTCATAACGCCATTTGTTTTGAAATGTTGTTTGCATGATTCTTAGGTTACATATTATGCGTATTGCCTTTTTTTGCATTTTGAAAATAAATCTAGCCCCAGGTGAGTTCCCCCAAAATATGATTCCATACTGTAATGTAGAGTGGAAGTAAGCATAATATACATGCATGAGAACAGATTTTGTGACTGATTTTTTGAGTATCCTTAAAATGTAACACACAGTTGATAGCTTTTTTGAGATATAATTTTTGTGAGTCTCCCACTTAAGATTTTCTTCAAGCCATATGCCAAGAAACTTGACAGAGTCCACACACGTAAGCTCTTGGTTATTTAGAATCACATTGGGCATTTCTTGTTTTTGGGATGAGAGTCTGAAGTTGATGTACATTGTTTTCTGTATATTTATAACCAGTTTGTTCTTGTTGAACCATTTGCTGAGTGATGACATAAGCAGTTTAATTTTTTGGTTGTGGTCCTCTGTATCAGTACCTGTTATTAGTATACTCATGTCATTGGCAAAGAGTGTGGTATGTCCTGTAGCAAGCTTTGTACTTGTGTCATAAATGTATATCAGAAACGGTATGTGTCCCAGGATTGAGCCTTGTGGGGCGCACCATATCTAATAGGCATTGTGTCAGAGGAGAGGACAGTACATTGATGGGTGGTTGCATTCTTTTTTTCAAAATTAATTTCAACTTTTTGTAATCTGTTTGACAAGTAAGATTCTAGCCATATTACATCAAAGGCTTTGGATAAACCTAAAAAGATATCAGTAGAGATTTCCTTATTATCCAGTGCTTTTAAGGTTTTGTTGGAATACTCATAAATAGCTATGGTAGTCATCTTTTGTTTTCTAAAACAATGCTGGTGTTTTGTTAATAAAAATAGTTTATTAGTAAAGTCTTCCAATCTGGTGTAAAATAATTTTTCAAATATTTTTGAGAATGAGCTGAGTTGTGCTATGAGCCTGTAATTGGCTACATCATTTTTAGGGCCCTTTTTGTGAAGTGGGGTAATTTTAGAAGTCTTTAGTAGGTCAGGGGCTCTACAATGGATTCTCCACATTTCTTTACAATTAAGTCAGGAATATTGTCACTGCCACTGGAGTACTTATTCTTTAGTCCTTTTATAGCTGTAAGTACTTCAGTATTGGAGACTTTGTGAAGAAACATTGATGCCTGTACTGGTATGGTTTCCATTATTGTTTGGTGTTGAGTATTTGGTCTGTGGCAGTTTTCCTTCATCAGGTTTTCTGCTATTTTGCTAAAATAGTCATTAAAACCATTTACTATTTTGTGGGGATCTTATGTGAGTTCGTCATTTAGGTTTAGTTTTAATGTTTTGTTTATAACATGCTGCTTACTGTCCACAAGCCTTCCATTTTATTGTTAGATTCCTTTACAAGTTTTTAACTGTATAATTTTTTTTGCTTGTTGGATTACTTTTCTGTAGAATGCAAAACAGGTCTTACAATATGACCTAAACTGATCATAGACTTCATGGTGTTTTGTGTAATTTTTTAAGTCATGGTTTTTCTGGCTGGAATCCTTATCCCTTTTGTTACACATGAGTTTGTGTGTTTGTTTCTGATTTTCCTGGATTTCACTGGAAATGCAGTATTGAAGTGGTGGAGAAATGTTTCATGGAAGGAATTAAATATGTAGCTTACATCATTTTTTTATAGACCTCTGCCCAGTTTTAGCCCTTAACAGGTAGTTAAAAAGAGTTATATTATCATAATTAAATTGCCTTTGCATTTTAGTTTTTGTGGGATATTGTCTTAGGTAATTTAAATTCACCGTTACTATTTGCGCTTCGTGGTCACTGTAACCTGTGCTGATGACATCGATTGAGTGGTGTAGTTTGTCTGCGTTTATGAAAATCTGAATTAGAGCTGTTTCTGAATTTTTTGTGATCCTGGTTGGTGTGTTTACTGTTGGGGATAGGTTGAATGAATTTGTAATATTCAACGATTCATCTTTGTTTTTTCCAGGTGTGAGGAAGTCAATATTAAAATCTCCACTTATTAATAGATTTTTGTTTAGTGAGTGAATTTTTGTGAGTAGTACTTCGAGGGAGTGATTGAAGGTTTGGATGTTCCCATCAGGGGCTCTATATACATTCAGTATCAATAGGTTATAGTCTGTTAAGATAATTAAGGAGAATTCAAAGTCTGTTTCTATTTGCATATTATTGTGCTTTGTGAGGCTTTTAAAGTTTAATTTTTTTTATATATAAATTGCTGTACCACCTCCCTTACTTTTGTTCCAACAAGAATAAACAGCTAGAGTAAATTCGCCAAGTGTTGTTTTTTTAATTTTGTCTTCTGTTAACCAGTGTTCAGTAATACAGAGAACATCTAAGTGTGACTTTGTTTTTTGGAAGAGATCTATTTCTAGTAACTTATTAAACATTGACTCCACATTATGGTGTAATATTTTAAAGGATAATAAGTACTGTTTTCAAATGGAATGATTTTTGACACCACTCACCAGGTTTCCTTGTAGTTTTGGTTCACGAAGATTTTGCTCTGCATCTGTTTTCCTTTGGTTTGCTGCTAGCAGGGAGCTACTGGTGTTCTTGCCCACAAAAAATCCTGCCTGTGGGCTGGAGGTCTGTGTTTTCTTGTTGAAGATCTTGTCACAGTTTCCAGTGGTACTGATTTGGAGTGTGGCTGCACAGTTTTTGCTGTTTCCGCTTGGATGTACTGGGCTGACTAATTTGTGGCACTTGACGAGATTTTTGCACAGGATGTTGGTGGTGACTTGGTGCTGACTGTGGATACCTTCTTCTTTTCTAACACTGTTTCTGATGTTTTCCTTGATGATCCTGACTGCATATTCACTTTTGTTGTTACTGATGGCTCTTCAGCTCCTGGTGTTGTTGTTGGTTCAGCTGCAGTATTGCTCATTCTTCTGAGATTGTCCACCAACTTAGCTTCATTGGACCACAAATATGTTTGATGTACTGGTGTAACACGTTTTATGGTACTTCTTATTACCAGATGACATTCAGCAGGTTAACACACAGTTTCTTTTTCCCATTTTTGTGTAAGTGAAGCCCATGTCTAGTGAAGTCTTTCTGTTGGAGGAAGCTATTTACATCTAAAACTCTGATGTGTTCACTGTAAGATGCCTTCTGCATCAAGTAACTGTTCACTTCATAGATTTTACAGTTTTCTGCTGTGGGTAGTATGTACCACCACTGTCATCTCTCATCACACACCACCTTTAAATATTTTGTCTATATATCCTATATGTATTCTGCTATGTGAGTTATGTGCCATTACCATCATCTCTCATTATATACTGTCTTAACATAATTTTCAAATTGACTTGTCCTATATCATGATGTGCTTTGCTGTAAAAATTGTATGATCTACAGAACAAATAACAGATAAATAAATAAATAAATTTTCAGACCAAATCCTGTAAGATTTGGTCCATTTTAGCAGTTTCCCTGTGAAGGAGCACCCAGCATAATTATAGGCTTCATTATGATGATTTTTTTTTTAATATTTCTTCTATAGCCTGATTTATATTTGTGATAAGTTCCCTTTTGCCATGCAGATTCAGGTGCATACCATGTCTAGTGAAACTGTTTCTTTCATAGCCACTAATATCGAATAATTTTACGTTTGTAAATTTAGCACAAAGATATCTCAGTTTATCATTAGTTTGCCTAATTTCTGTATTGACACATCACCAATCAGGCAGGTCATACCTCAGTGGTAAAGTGTCTACAATAACAATGGTGAAGCATAAGTATTGTATTACTAAGATCAGTTTTCACTTACAACATGAACTGACACCCTCTTAGAGTGATTAAACATGGTATCCCAAAACTTTTGATCAAAACATAAATGAGAAATCTGATATTGCTTCTGTTCAACTTCAGATACATGTGCCAAATTATTAAAAGTGATATTATTGTCTAATTGCAAGTGTACATTAGGTGTCGTGTGCTTGTTGTGTTTCCTCACTCTCAAGCTGTGGACTTTCATTGACACGGACTGCCATGTCCCAAGTAGTTACCTCTACAATTATTTCTTATATTTAATTGCCCATGGTTATACCCATTATTCCTATTCTGCTGATGTTCAAAATTTTTATCTCTGTTAACATTTTGACACTGATATAAGTTACCATCATCTCTGTTTCTGTAGTTATTCCCATTGTGTTCTCTATCATTCCAGTTATTATTGTACATAATTCTTTCTGCTGCCCTATGCAGCCTGTCAACATATTGTAAAAATTGTTCAAGGCCATCATTAGGTCCACTGCAAACTTTCTGGTAATCTCTTTTTAAGTGCATCAATCAATGTCATTTCATTAAATGATTTCCCAAGGTGTGTTAATTTCTGAAGCTGGTTCTTACAAAACTCTTTCAAGGTACCATCACTATTCCTATAATTAGGACCATTCAAACATTCGCTTTTAATTCTCCACTGTTCAGTTTCTGATCATAATTTATTTAAAAAACTTTTTCAAAACTTTGATATGTTTCACACTGACTTAAATTTAGATTGACCCAAGACAGATCTTCACCTTCAAGACATCTTTTAACAAATTTAATTTTTTGATTATCACTCATGTCTGACACAAAACTCTCTCTACAGAGGCACAGAAAATCCACTGGATGTAAATTGTCTGATGGAAAACTTTTGATTGGAATGCTGGACCGCACAGTACCATTATTTGCATACAGATTGTTGTGAATGGAATTTTTGTGAACTATTGAAATTTTTTGATCTAAAATATTTACATTCATTTGCATATTGTTTCCAACATTTAAATTTTTTTTATCTAAACCACTAATGTTCTGTTCCATTTTTCCTACTATGACCTTTTAGTCAACTCTGACATAATTAACATTCTTTGTCTGTGTTGCATATTTGCAACTAACTCATTTTCCGAAACAATAAATTTATTTTATAAGACATCTACTTTTTATTCACACCTTATAATCCCTCTAACAATCCTTTTTGTAGCTCTGAAACTCGATTACTAAGCTGGTCTATTTTATTATTGTTTTCAGTTTTTAGATCATTTAATAGTGAAGTAAATTTTCTATTATTATTTGTTCTTATTTCAGTTAACTGTTCATTAACTGCACTACATTTGCTTTTGTTATCTTTTCTCATTTCAGTTAACTTATCATTAACTGCACTAAATTTGCTATTGTTATCTGACTTTATGTCCTTTAATTTTGCCAAAACAGTTTTTATTGTTTCTTTTCTGAGTATGCTTTCACTCAGCTCAAACACGTCCTTACTGGATCCCACAGCTTTCGCTTCTACATCACAACTACCCTCATCTCTATTGATTTTCTTAACAAGCACGAGTCCACAAACAAATTAATTTCACAAATAGTTTGCACTTATCTTTCATCTTTTTGATGTCACTCATTGCAGTTGTAAAGTCCTGTTTCAATTGATCTGGTCCATCATTGTTGGTAGTATCTCATCACTGTTGTCAGGCAGTCTTCTTTCTCTGGGTGATCAGAAATCCATGTGAGTGTGAATCACTGCCCCTTCTTCTTCTGCAATGAACTAAACTTCATTATCAGTCAACTGATCCCAGACGACACCACCAATTGTAATCTTACCCTCCCTCATATCACCTGTTGATTGTCACTCTTTGAAATATAATCTTTTAATAAGCTTCTAGAGGAGTAAGATGTTCAAATAACTTTTTTACTTATCTTATTTTCTCATAGTTGGCTCCAGTTTATCGCATCTATGGGTTGGTTCTTGAGGCTGAATTTTTTTTTTATTTTGTAGGCTCCAAATTACATGATACAGTCTAAGTAAGTTGCTCTGTTATTTTCGTTATGTCACATTTTTCTATACCACATCATCTTTAACTTTCCTCTTCATTATCAAAAATTACATTGTTATTGCCAAATATAACAACATGTCTGATCACATCAGAGGCATGCCCACTACTAACTCATTCTGTGGTACTAACAATATCACACAGAGTTTACAAACTTTATTGACAAATGAATTTTCACCAATTCATACCACTATTTTATAAATGAATCCAGAAGTAAATGTAATAAATATCATCAGATTGTGCAATTAATATTGGGAATTTTATGTGTAGCAGATATTTTGTAATTTCAAATGTTTCTAAAAGAAGAGTAATTTTAACTGTTCATATCAGTTGTGACAAATAAAATGAAATAATTTCTTTTTATACATTTTAGCCTGAAATATAATACATCGTATACAAAATCATATGAAATTCTTTTAGTTAAACAGCTGAAATTAATCATATAGCGGAGATACTGAATCACGATAGGCACAACAAAAAGATTCACACAATTAAAGCTTTCAGTCATTAAGGCCTTTGTCAGCAATAGACACACACTCATGCAAATGCAACTTGCACACGCATCTGCAGTCTCAGATAACCACATTGTTACATTCCATCCTGGATTTTCCATTATTTGAGATAACATTAACTTATACAAGATTCAAAAATAGTTTTGGTATCTATTACTTCTGTTGAATAAAGGTAATGTTAGAGGAGGGTGTCCTTCCCACCGCCCCCAATCACCGATCCAACGGACACGAACCCGTCATCGCCATCGTCACCTCGGGACACACCTTTAGGCCTCGACTTGTGTCCTGGCAGCATTTTTCCAGAGGACGTTTCTGTTGCCTCGCAAGTCAGATGTTGGAGTATGGTCAGGAAAATGCCATGTTGCACAGTCACAGCTCCCAGCTCATCTCTACATCCAGCATCCTGCCTCCCTCCCTGTTGTTGTTCGCATCTTCCCTACACAACAATGGTGTAGCATTTCAGGGGGAAGGAATGTGCTGGCATAAGCTGTTGCCAGCACACAATAAATATAAATTTTTATTTTATTTAATTATATTGTCTTTTTCATATCTGATCTTTACACACACAGAAGAGAGATAACAATATGCAATATTAATTATAATCAAAATATCCACGGGTATGCTGCCGGTCTACAGTGTCCAACGGGCACAATATTTCGGCGATCAAACATGTCGCCATCATCAGGTGAACTGACGGACTGAGCTCCTGTGAACGTGCCGGCACGGAGATCCGTACGCTATGGCTGCTCAGAGGGAACTGGGTTCGGTCGCGGCGGCGGCCGATTTAAATACCCTCCGCCCGCGGCGCGCTCCCTCCGCCGTCCGCGCCCAGCGCCACGGTCGTGCGGTGGAACAGATTGCGACGGCGTCTGAGATGACGTCGGTGTGATGGCTCTGTCCGCCGTGGTCGTCACAACTATACGTCTGCTCGATTTACTCTTGATTAACCCGATCGATGGTTCCCAAGCCTTGCTAAGATTATAGCCACAGTCACGGTTTATGAGGTCGTCATTGGTGCGAATTTCGATGGCCTCTCTAACAACGCTGTCCCAGTATCTCGACGTCTGTACCAGAATCCACGTGCGGTCATACTCCATGGCGTGATTTTCTGACAAACAATGTTCAGCGACCGCCGACTTGCTCGGATACATCAGTCGAGTGTGCCTCTGGTGTTCATTGCATCGATCCTCGACGGTACGCATCGTCTGACCAATATACGACTTGCCACATTGACACGGAATCTGGTACACGCCGGCCTTCCTCAAACCGAGGACATCTTTGGCGCTCCCCACCAGTGCACGAGTTTTATTTGGGGACAAAACACAGTTCCGACCCGGTGTTTCTTCAGAATGCGGGCGATTTTTCCCGAGAGTGCGCCTGTGTATGGAATAAATGCAGTGCCTACCTCCTCCCTCGTGACTTCATCCATCTCAACAGGTTGTGCTGCAGTGGTTGGGCGGAGAGCACGTTGAATCTGCCACTGTGAGTACCCATTTTTTCGAAATACAGTTCTCAGATGTTCCAATTCCTGGGGTAGACTCTCTGCGTCAGAGATAGTGCGCGCCCTATGTACTAGAGTTTTAAGTACCCCATTCCTCTGTGAAGGGTGGTGGCAGCTGTCTGCATGCAAATACAGATCAGTGTGCGTAGCCTTCCGATACACCCCATGACCTAGGGTGCCGTCAGCCCTTCTCTTGACCAAGACGTCAAGGAAAGGTAATTTACCCTCCGTTTCAGTCTCCATAGTGAATTTGATGTTGGGGTGTATGGAGTTTAGATGTGTAAGGAAGTCAAGGAGTTTATCCATACCATGTGGCCAGATGACGAACGTGTCGTCAACGTCACGGAAAAAGCAAGTAGGTTTCCATACGGATGACGACAGGGCTTCCTCCTCGAAGTTCTCCATGTACAAATTCGCTACCACCGGTGAGAGTGGGCTACCCATGGCGACTCCCTCCGTTTGGTCGTAGTATTCTCCATTAAAAAGAAAATACGTGGAAGTCAAGACATGCCTAAAAAGTTCAGTAGTCTTCTCGTCAAACTTCTGACTAATCAATTCTAGTGACTCTCGCAGGGGTACCCTCGTAAACAAGGAAACGGCGTCAAAACTCACCATGATATCTGACTCATCCAACCTGAAGCTATCAAGGCGTTTAACAAAATCCACGGAATTACGGATGTGATGAGGGCATTTACCCACATAAGGACTTAATATTCCCGTCAGGTATTTGGCCAACAAATATGTAGGTGCCCTGATGTTGCTGACAATGGGGCGTAATGGTACCCCCTCTTTGTGAACCTTCGGGAGTCCATATAGTCTAGGCGGTACCGGACCTTGGGGTAACAATTTCTTAGCGTCACCCTCCGGTAAATCTGCGTCCTTGAGAAGCGCCCTCGTCTTGTTCTCCACCTTCTTTGTAGGGTCAACGCTGATCTTCCGGTAGGAATCGTCATTTAGCAGGCTCTGCATCTTATCAGTATAGTCCTTATGGGAGACAACAACTGTAGCATTGCCTTTGTCAGCCGGTAAGACAACAATTTCAGAGCGCTCCCTCAGATCACGAATGGCCGCCCTCTCTTTACTGCTGATATTTGACTTCATCGGCTTGGATTTCGTCAACGCACGACAAGTTTCACGACGTATTTCCTCGGCTGATTCTGGCGGAAGTCGAGCTGCAACCTGTTCAACAGCACTAACAATTTCTGCGACCGGAGTGAACTTGGGGGTGGGAGCGAAGTTGAGACCTTTCTGCAAAACCGAGACCGCATCATCACTCAACACCATGCCACTCAAATTGATGACAGTCTTGCACGGAACCTGCAGGGATGGTTTGTCAAGGAGACGTGAGAACTTAGCTGTTTGACGTCCCGTAGCCTTCTTATGGGCGGAATCAGCTGACACCCAGGTGACACCATCAATCCAATCCCAGGAACAAGAAGTGAACTTACTAGCCAGTTGCAAATGTAGTTTGAGTAATTCCTGTGAGATAAACTCAAGGCTCCGGCGGGTGAATTGCACTCTCTCACGTACCAATGCGAGGCTGGCTCGTTTCTTGATTCTCTTAGCTGCTGCAGAATCGATGTGATGCATAACCTTAGCAAAATTTGGAACAACATTCTCGGAACGACGTCTCTTTAGAAAGGCAAGAGTACTTAGCAAACGACATCTACGGTGGCGCAACTTTTCAAATTTCTTCATGCTGCGATACATCTCCTCCCCGTAAAGGTGTATGATGTGATTCTTGAGTTTCTCCCGGCGTATTTGATAATCAAAATATCCACGGGTATGCTGCCGGTCTACAGTGTCCAACGGGCACAATATTTCGGCGATCAAACATGTCGCCATCATCAGGTGAACTGACGGACTGAGCTCCTGTGAACGTGCCGGCACGGAGATCCGTACGCTATGGCTGCTCAGAGGGAACTGTGTTCGGTCGCGGCGGCGGCCGATTTAAATACCCTCCGCCCGCGGCGCGCTCCCTCCGCCGTCCGCGCCCAGCGCCACGGTCGTGCGGTGGAACAGATTGCGACGGCGTCTGAGATGACGTCGGTGTGATGGCTCTGTCCGCCGTGGTCGTCACAACTATACGTCTGCTCGATTTACTCTTGATTAACCCGATCGCTGGTTCCCAAGCCTTGCTAAGATTATAGCCACAGTCACGGTTTATGAGGTCGTCATTGGTGCGAATTTCGATGGCCTCTCTAACAACGCTGTCCCAGCATCTCGACGTCTGTACCAGAATCCACGTGCGGTCATACTCCATGGCGTGATTTTCTGACAAACAATGTTCAGCGACCGCCGACTTGCTCGGATACATCAGTCGAGTGTGCCTCTGGTGTTCACGGCATCGATCCTCGACGGTACGCATCGTCTGACCAATATACGACTTGCCACATTGACACGGAATCTGGTACACGCCGGCCTTCCTCAAACCGAGGTCATCTTTGGCGCTCCCCACCAGTGCACGAGTTTTATTTGGAGGACAAAACACAGTTCCGACCCGGAGTTTCTTCACAATGCGGGCGATTTTTCCCGAGAGTGCGCCTGTGTATGGAATAAATGCAGTGCCTACCTCCTCCCTCGTGACTTCATCCATCTCAACAGGTTGTGCTGCAGTGGTTGGGCGGAGAGCACGTTGAATCTGCCACTCTGAGTACCCATTTTTTCGAAATACAGTTCTCAGATGTTCCAATTCCTGGGGTAGACTCTCTGCGTCAGAGATAGTGCGCGCCCTATGTACTAGAGTTTTAAGTACCCCATTCCTCTGTGAAGGGTGGTGGCAGCTGTCTGCATGCAAATACAGATCAGTGTGTGTAGCCTTCCGATACACCCCATGACCTAGGGTGCCGTCAGCCCTTCTCTTGACCAAGACGTCAAGGAAAGGTAATTTACCCTCCGTTTCAGTCTCCATAGTGAATTTGATGTTGGGGTGTATGGAGTTTAGATGTGTAAGGAAGTCAAGGAGTTTATCCATACCATGTGGCCAGATGACGAACGTGTCGTCAACGTAACGGAAAAAGCAAGTAGGTTTCCATACGGATGACGACAGGGCTTCCTCCTCGAAGTTCTCCATGTACAAATTCGCTACCACCGGTGAGAGTGGGCTACCCATGGCGACTCCCTCCGTTTGTTCGTAGTATTCTCCATTAAAAAGAAAATACGTGGAACTCAAGACATGCCTAAAAAGTTCAGTAGTCTTCTCGTCAAACTTCTGACTAATCAATTCTAGTGACTCTCGCAGGGGTACCCTCGTAAACAAGGGAACGACGTCAAAACTCACCATGATATCTGACTCATCCAACCTGAAGCTATCAAGGCGTTTAACAAAATCCACGGAATTACGGATGTGATGAGGGCATTTACCCACATAAGGACTTAATATTCCCGTCAGGTATTTGGCCAACAAATATGTAGGTGCCCTGATGTTGCTGACAATGGGGCGTAATGGTACCCCCTCTTTGTGAACCTTCGGGAGTCCATATAGTCTAGGCGGTACCGGACCTTGGGGTAACAATTTCTTAGCGTCACCCTCCGGTAAATCTGCGTCCTTGAGAAGCGCCCTCGTCTTGTTCTCCACCTTCTTTGTAGGGTCAACGCTGATCTTCCGGTAGGAATCGTCATTTAGCAGGCTCTGCATCTTATCAGTGTAGTCCTTATGGGAGACAACAACTGTAGCATTGCCTTTGTCAGCCGGTAAGACAACAATTTCAGAGCGCTCCCTCAGATCACGAATGGCCGCCCTCTCTTTACTGCTGATATTTGACTTCATCGGCTTGGATTTCGTCAACGCACGACAAGTTTCACGACGTATTTCCTCGGCTGATTCTGGCGGAAGTCGAGCTGCAACCTGTTCAACAGCACTAACAATTTCTGCGACCGGAGTGAACTTGGGGGTGGGAGCGAAGTTGAGACCTTTCTGCAAAACCGAGACCGCATCATCACTCAACACCATGCCACTCAAATTGATGACAGTCTTGCACGGAACCTGCAGGGATGGTTTGTCAAGGAGACGTGAGAACTTAGCTGTTTGACGTCCCGTAGCCTTCTTATGGGCGGAATCAGCTGACACCCAGGTGACACCATCAATCCAATCCCAGGAACAAGAAGTGAACTTACTAGCCAGTTGCAAATGTAGTTTGAGTAATTCCTGTGAGATAAACTCAAGGCTCCGGCGGGTGAATTGCACTCTCTCACGTACCAATGCGAGGCTGGCTCGTTTCTTGATTCTCTTAGCTGCTGCAGAATCGATG
Organism: Schistocerca serialis cubense; assembly: GCF_023864345.2. Classification (NCBI taxonomy): domain Eukaryota; kingdom Metazoa; phylum Arthropoda; class Insecta; order Orthoptera; family Acrididae; genus Schistocerca; species Schistocerca serialis. The sequence goes on along the minus strand of NC_064645.1, from coordinate 36,897,519 downwards.
TGATGCATAACCTTAGCAAAATTTGGAACAACATTCTCGGAACGACATCTCTTTAGAAAGGCAAGAGTACTTAGCAAACGACATCTACGGTGGCGCAACTTTTCAAATTTCTTCATGTTGCGATACATCTCCTCCCCGTAAAGGTGTATGATGTGATTCTTGAGTTTCTCCCGGCGTATTTGATAATCAAAATATCCACGGGTATGCTGCCGGTCTACAGTGTCCAACGGGCACAATATTTCGGCAATCAAACATGTCGCCATCATCAGGTGAACTGACGGACTGAGCTCCTGTGAACGTGCCGGCACGGAGATCCGTACGCTATGGCTGCTCAGAGGGAACTGGGTTCGGTCGCGGCGGCGGCCGATTTAAATACCCTCCGCCCGCGGCGCGCTCCCTCCGCCGTCCGCGCCCAGCGCCACGGTCGTGCGGTGGAACAGATTGCGACGGCGTCTGAGATGACGTCGGTGTGATGGCTCTGTCCGCCGTGGTCGTCACAACTATACGTCTGCTCGATTTACTCTTGATTAACCCGATCGCTGGTTCCCAAGCCTTGCTAAGATTATAGCCACAGTCACGGTTTATGAGGTCGTCATTGGTGCGAATTTCGATGGCCTCTCTAACAACGCTGTCCCAGTATCTTGACGTCTGTACCAGAATCCTCGTGCGGTCATACTCCATGGCGTGATTTTCTGACAAACAATGTTCAGCGACCGCCGACTTGCTCGGATACATCAGTCGAGTGTGCCTCTGGTGTTCACGGCATCGATCCTCGACGGTACGCATCGTCTGACCAATATACGACTTGCCACATTGACACGGAATCTGGTACACGCCGGCCTTCCTCAAACCGAGGTCATCTTTGGCGCTCCCCACCAGTGCACGAGTTTTATTTGGAGGACAAAACACAGTTCCGACTCGGTGTTTCTTCAGAATGCGGGCGATTTTTCTCGAGAGTGCGCCTGTGTATGGAATAAATGCAGTGCCTACCTCCTCCCTCGTGACTTCATCCATCTCAACAGGTTGTGCTGCAGTGGTTGGGCGGAGAGCACGTTGAATCTGCCACTCTGAGTACCCATTTTTTCGAAATACAGTTCTCAGATGTTCCAATTCCTGGGGTAGACTCTCTGCGTCAGAGATAGTGCGCGCCCTATGTACTAGAGTTTTAAGTACCCCATTCCTCTGTGAAGGGTGGTGGCAGCTGTCTGCATGCAAATACAGATCAGTGTGCGTAGCCTTCCGATACACCCCATGACCTAGGGTGCCGTCAGCCCTTCTCTTGACCAAGACGTCAAGGAAAGGTAATTTACCCTCCGTTTCAGTCTCCATAGTGAATTCGATGTTGGGGTGTATGGAGTTAAGATGTGTAAGGAAGTCAAGGAGTTTATCCATACCATGTGGCCAGATGACGAACGTGTCGTCAACGTAACGGAAAAAGCAAGTAGGTTTCCATACGGATGACGACAGGGCTTCCTCCTCGAAGTTCTCCATGTACAAATTCGCTACCACCGGTGAGAGTGGGCTACCCATGGCGACTCCCTCCGTTTGTTCGTAGTATTCTCCATTAAAAAGAAAATACGTGGATGTCAAGACATGCCTAAAAAGTTCAGTAGTCTTCTCGTCAAACTTCTGACTAATCAATTCTAGTGACTCTCGCAGGGGTACCCTCGTAAACAAGGAAACGGCGTCAAAACTCACCATGATATCTGACTCATCCAACCTGAAGCTATCAAGGCGTTTAACAAAATCCACGGAATTACGGATGTGATGAGGGCATTTACCCACATAAGGACTTAATATTCCCGTCAGGTATTTGGCCAACAAATATGTAGGTGCCCTGATGTTGCTGACAATGGGGCGTAATGGTACCCCCTCTTTGTGAACTTTCGGGAGTCCATATAGTCTAGGCGGTACCGGACCTTGGGGTAACAATTTCTTAGCGTCACCCTCCGGTAAATCTGCGTCCTTGAGAAGCGCCCTCGTCTTGTTCTCCACCTTCTTTGTAGGGTCAACGCTGATCTTCCGGTAGGAATCGTCATTTAGCAGGCTCTGCATCTTATCAGTGTAGTCCTTATGGGAGACAACAACTGTAGCATTGCCTTTGTCAGCCGGTAAGACAACAATTTCAGAGCGCTCCCTCAGATCACGAATGGCCGCCCTCTCTTTACTGCTGATATTTGACTTCATCGGCTTGGATTTCGTCAACGCACGACAAGTTTCACGACGTATTTCCTCGGCTGATTCTGGCGGAAGTCGAGCTGCAACCTGTTCAACAGCACTAACAATTTCTGCGACCGGAGTGAACTTGGGGGTGGGAGCGAAGTTGAGACCTTTCTGCAAAACCGAGACCGCATCATCACTCAACACCATGCCACTCAAATTGATGACAGTCTTGCACGGAACCTGCAGGGATGGTTTGTCAAGGAGACGTGAGAACTTAGCTGTTTGACGTCCCGTAGCCTTCTTATGGGCGGAATCAGCTGACACCCAGGTGACACAATCAATCCAATCCCAGGAACAAGAAGTGAACTTACTAGCCAGTTGCAAATGTAGTTTGAGTAATTCCTGTGAGATAAACTCAAGGCTCCGGCGGGTGAATTGCACTCTCTCACGTACCAATGCGAGGCTGGCTCGTTTCTTGATTCTCTTAGCTGCTGCAGAATCGATGTGATGCATAACCTTAGCAAAATTTGGAACAACATTCTCGGAACGACATCTCTTTAGAAAGGCAAGAGTACTTAGCAAACGACATCTACGGTGGCGCAACTTTTCAAATTTCTTCATGCTGCGATACATCTCCTCCCCGTAAAGGTGTATGATGTGATTCTTGAGTTTCTCCCGGCGTATTTGATAATCAAAATATCCACGGGTATGCTGCCGGTCTACAGTGTCCAACGGGCACAATATTTCGGCGATCAAACATGTCGCCATCATCAGGTGAACTGACGGACTGAGCTCCTGTGAACGTGCCGGCACGGAGATCCGTACGCTATGGCTGCTCAGAGGGAACTGGGTTCGGTCGCGGCGGCGGCCGATTTAAATACCCTCCGCCCGCGGCGCGCTCCCTCCGCCGTCCGCGCCCAGCGCCACGGTCGTGCGGTGGAACAGATTGCGACGGCGTCTGAGATGACGTCGGTGTGATGGCTCTGTCCGCCGTGGTCGTCACAACTATACGTCTGCTCGATTTACTCTTGATTAACCCGATCGCTGGTTCCCAAGCCTTGCTAAGATTATAGCCACAGTCACGGTTTATGAGGTCGTCATTGGTGCGAATTTCGATGGCCTCTCTAACAACGCTGTCCCAGTATCTCGACGTCTGTACCAGAATCCTCGTGCGGTCATACTTCATGGCGTGATTTTCTGACAAACAATGTTCAGCGACCGCCGACTTGCTCGGATACATCAGTCGAGTGTGCCTCTGGTGTTCACGGCATCGATCCTCGACGGTACGCATCGTCTGACCAATATACGACTTGCCTATTGACACGGAATCTGGTACACGCCGGCCTTCCTCAAACCGAGGTCATCTTTGGCGCTCCCCACCAGTGCACGAGTTTTATTTGGAGGACAAAACACAGTTCCGACCCGGAGTTTCTTCATAATGCGGGCGATTTTTCCCGAGAGTGCGCCTGTGTATGGAATAAATGCAGTGCCTACCTCCTCCCTCGTGACTTCATCCATCTCAACAGGTTGTGCTGCAGTGGTTGGGCGGAGAGCACGTTGAATCTGCCACTCTGAGTACCCATTTTTTCGAATTACAGTTCTCAGATGTTCCAATTCCTGGGGTAGACTCTCTGCGTCAGAGATAGTGCGCGCCCTATGTACTAGAGTTTTAAGTACCCCATTCCTCTGTGAAGGGTGGTGGCAGCTGTCTGCATGCAAATACAGATCAGTGTGCGTAGCCTTCCGATACACCCCATGACCTAGGGTGCCGTCAGCCCTTCTCTTGACCAAGACGTCAAGGAAAGGTAATTTACCCTCCGTTTCAGTCTCCATAGTGAATTCGATGTTGGGGTGTATGGAGTTTAGATGTGTAAGGAAGTCAAGGAGTTTATCCATACCATGTGGCCAGATGACGAACGTGTCGTCAACGTAACGGAAAAAGCAAGTAGGTTTCCATACGGATGACGACAGGGCTTCCTCCTCGAAGTTCTCCATGTACAAATTCGCTACCACCGGTGAGAGTGGGCTACCCATGGCGACTCCCTCCGTTTGTTCGTAGTATTCTCCATTAAAAAGAAAATACGTGGAAGTCAAGACATGCCTAAAAAGTTCAGTAGTCTTCTCGTCAAACTTCTGACTAATCAATTCTAGTGACTCTCGCAAGGGTACCCTCGTAAACAAGGAAACGACGTCAAAACTCACCATGATATCTGACTCATCCAACCTGAAGCTATCAAGGCTTTTTTCGTTACGTTGACGACACGTTCGTCATCTGGCCACATGGTATGGATAAACTCCTTGACTTCCTTACACATCTAAACTCCATACACCCCAACATCGAATTCACTATGGATACTGAAACGGAGGGTAAATTACCTTTCCTTGACGTCTTGGTCAAGAGAAGGGCTGTAATTCCGTGGATTTTGTTAAACGCCTTGATAGCTTCAGGTTGGATGAGTCAGATATCATGGGGAGTTTTGACGTCGTTTCCTTGTTTACGAGGGTACCCCTGCGAGAGTCACTAGAATTGATTAGTCAGAAGTTTGACGAGAAGACTACTGAACTTTTTAGGCATGTCTTGACTTCCACGTATTTTCTTTTTAATGGAGAATACTACGAACAAACGGAGGGAGTCGCCATGGGTAGCCCACTCTCACCGGTGGTAGCGAATTTGTACATCGAGAACTTCGAGGAGGAAGCCCTGTCGTCATCCGTATGGAAACCTACTTGCTTTTTCCGTTACGTTGACGACACGTTCGTCATCTGGCCACATGATATGGATAAACTCCTTGACTTCCTTACACATCTAAACTCCATACACCCCAACATCAAATTCACTATGGAGACTGAAACGGATGATAAGTTACCCTTCCTTGACGTCTTGGTCAAGAGAAGGGCTGACGGCACCCTAGGTCATGGGGTGTATCGGAAGGCTACGCACACTGATCTGTATTTGCATGCAGACAGCTGCCACCCCCCTTCACAGAGGAATGGGGTACTTAAAACTCTAGTACATAGGGCGCGCACTATCTATGACGCAGAGAGTCTACCCCAGGAATTGGAGCATCTGAGAACTGTATTTCGAAAAAATGGGTACTCAGAGTGGCAGATTCAACGTGCTCTCCGCCCAACCACTGCAGCACAACCTGTTGAGATGGATGAAGTCACGAGGGAGGAGGTAGGCACTGCATTTATTCCATACACAGGCGCACTCTCGGGAAAAATCGCCCGCATTCTGAAGAAACACCGGGTCGGAACTGTGTTTTGTCCTCCAAATAAAACTCGTGCACTGGTGGGGAGCGCCAAAGATGACCTCGGTTTGAGGAAGGCCGGCGTGTACCAGATTCCGTGTCAATGTGGCAAGTCGTATATTGGTTAGACGATGCGTACCGTCGAGGATCGATGCCGTGAACACCAGAGGCACACTCGACTGATGTATCCGAGCAAGTCGGCGGTCGCTGAACATTGTTTGTCAGAAAATCACGCCATGGAGTATGACCGCACGAGGATTCTGGTACAGACGTCGAGATACTGGGACAGCGTTGTTAGAGAGGCCATCGAAATTCGCACCAATGACGACCTCATAAACCGTGACTGTGGCTATAATCTTAGCAAGGCTTGGGAACCAGCGATTGGGTTAATCAAGAGTAAATCGAGCAGACGTATAGTTGTGACGACCACGGCGGACAGAGCCATCACACCGACGTCATCTCAGACGCCGTCGCAATCTGTTCCACCGCACGACCGTGGCGCTGGGCGCGGACGGCGGAGGGAGCGCGCCGCGGGCGGAGGGTATTTAAATCGGCCGCCGCCGCGACCGAACCCAGTTCCCTCTGAGCAGCCATAGCGTACGGATCTCCGTGCCGGCACGTTCACAGGAGCTCAGTCCGTCAGTTCACCTGATGATGGCGACATGTTTGATCGCCGAAATATTGTGCCCGTTGGACACTGTAGACCGGCAGCATACCCGTGGATATTTTGATTATCAAATACGCCGGGAGAAACTCAAGAATCACATCATACACCTTTACGGGGAGGAGATGTATCGCAGCATGAAGAAATTTGAAAAGTTGCGCCACCGTAGATGTCGTTTGCTAAGTACTCTTGCCTTTCTAAAGAGATGTCGTTCCGAGAATGTTGTTCCAAATTTTGCTAAGGTTATGCATCACATCGATTCTGCAGCAGCTAAGAGAATCAAGAAACGAGCCAGCCTCGCATTGGTACGTGAGAGAGTGCAATTCACCCGCCGGAGCCTTGAGTTTATCTCACAGGAATTACTCAAACTACATTTGCAACTGGCTAGTAAGTTCACTTCTTGTTCCTGGGATTGGATTGATGGTGTCACCTGGGTGTCAGCTGATTCCGCCCATAAGAAGGCTACGGGACGTCAAACAGCTAAGTTCTCACGTCTCCTTGACAAACCATCCCTGCAGGTTCCGTGCAAGACTGTCATCAATTTGAGTGGCATGGTGTTGAGTGATGATGCGGTCTCGGTTTTGCAGAAAGGTCTCAACTTCGCTCCCACCCCCAAGTTCACTCCGGTCGCAGAAATTGTTAGTGCTGTTGAACAGGTTGCAGCTCGACTTCCGCCAGAATCAGCCGAGGAAATACGTCGTGAAACTTGTCGTGCGTTGACGAAATCCAAGCCGATGAAGTCAAATATCAGCAGTAAAGAGAGGGCGGCCATTCGTGATCTGAGGGAGCGCTCTGAAATTGTTGTCTTACCGGCTGACAAAGGCAATGCTACAGTTGTTGCCTCCCATAAGGACTACACTGATAAGATGCAGAGCCTGCTAAATGACGATTCCTACCGGAAGATCAGCGTTGACCCTACAAAGAAGGTGGAGAACAAGACGAGGGCGCTTCTCAAGGATGCAGACTTACCGGAGGGTGACGCTAAGAAATTGTTACCCCAAGGTCCGGTACCGCCTAGACTATATGGACTCCCGAAGGTTCACAAAGAGGGGGTACCATTACGCCCCATTGTCAGCAACATCAGGGCACCTACATATTTGTTGGCCAAATACCTGACGGGAATATTAAGTCCTTATGTGGGTAAATGCCCTCATCACATCCGTAATTCCGTGGATTTTGTTAAACGCCTTGATAGCTTCAGGTTGGATGAGTCAGATATCATGGTGAGTTTTGACGTCGTTTCCTTGTTTACGAGGGTACCCCTGCGAGAGTCACTAGAATTGATTAGTCAGAAGTTTGACGAGAAGACTACTGAACTTTTTAGGCATGTCTTGACTTCCACGTATTTTCTTTTTAATGGAGAATACTACGAACAAACGGAGGGAGTCGCCATGGGTAGCCCACTCTCACCGGTGGTAGCGAATTTGTACATGGAGAACTTCGAGGAGGAAGCCCTGTCGTCATCCGTATGGAAACCTACTTGCTTTTTCCGTTACGTTGACGACACGTTCGTCATCTGGCCACATGGTATGGATAAACTCCTTGACTTCCTTACACATCTAAACTCCATACACCCCAACATCAAATTCACTATGGGAACTGAAACGGAGGGTAAATTACCTTTCCTTGACGTCTTGGTCAAGAGAAGGGCTGACGGCACCCTAGGTCATGGGGTGTATCAGAAAGCTACGCACACTGATCTGTATTTGTATGCAGACAGCTGCCACCACCCTTCACAGAGGAATGGGGTACTTAAAACTCTAGTACATAGGGCGCGCACTATCTCTGACGCAGAGAGTCTACCCCAGGAATTGGAACATCTGAGAACTGTATTTCGAAAAAATGGGTACTCAGAGTGGCAGATTCAACGTGCTCTCCGCCCAACCACTGCAGCACAACCTGTTGAGATGGATGAAGTCACGAGGGAGGAGGTAGGCACTGCATTTATTCCATACACAGGCGCACTCTCGGGAAAAATCGCCCGCATTCTGAAGAAACACCGGGTCGGAACTGTGTTTTGTCCTCCAAATAAAACTCGTGCACTGGTGGGGAGCGCCAAAGATGACCTCGGTTTGAGGAAGGCCGGCGTGTACCAGATTCCGTGTCAATGTGGCAAGTCGTATATTGGTCAGACGATGCGTACCGTCGAGGATCGATGCCGTGAACACCAGAGGCACACTCGACTGATGTATCCGAGCAAGTCGGCGGTCGCTGAACATTGTTTGTCAGAAAATCACGCCATGGAGTATGACCGCACGAGGATTCTGGTACAGACGTCGAGATACTGGGACAGCGTTGTTAGAGAGGCCATCGAAATTCGCACCAATGACGACCTCATAAACCGTGACTGTGGCTATAATCTTAGCAAGGCTTGGGTACCAGCGATCGGGTTAATCAAGAGTAAATCGAGCAGACGTATAGTTGTGACGACCACGGCGGACAGAGCCATCACACCGACGTCATCTCAGACGCCGTCGCAATCTGTTCCACCGCACGACCGTGGCGCTGGGCGCGGACGGCGGAGGGAGCGCGCCGCGGGCGGAGGGTATTTAAATCGGCCGCCGCCGCGACCGAACCCAGTTCCCTCTGAGCAGCCATAGCGTACGGATCTCCGTGCCGGCACGTTCACAGGAGCTCAGTCCGTCAGTTCACCTGATGATGGCGACATGTTTGATCGCCGAAATATTGTGCCCGTTGGACACTGTAGACCGGCAGCATACCCGTGGATATTTTGATTATCAAATACGCCGGGAGAAACTCAAGAATCACATCATACACCTTTACGGGGAGGAGATGTATCGCAGCATGAAGAAATTTGAAAAGTTGCGCCACCGTAGATGTCGTTTGCTAAGTACTCTTGCCTTTCTAAAGAGATGTCGTTCCGAGAATGTTGTTCCAAATTTTGCTAAGGTTATGCATCACATCGATTCTGCAGCAGCTAAGAGAATCAAGAAACGAGCCAGCCTCGCATTGGTACGTGAGAGAGTGCAATTCACCCGCCGGAGCCTTGAGTTTATCTCACAGGAATTACTCAAACTACATTTGCAACTGGCTAGTAAGTTCACTTCTTGTTCCTGGGATTGGATTGATGGTGTCACCTGGGTGTCAGCTGATTCCGCCCATAAGATGGCTACGGGATGTCAAACAGCTAAGTTCTCACGTCTCCTTGACAAACCATCCCTGCAGGTTCCGTGCAAGACTGTCATCAATTTGAGTGGCATGGTGTTGAGTGATGATGCGGTCTCGGTTTTGCAGAAAGGTCTCAACTTCGCTCCCACCCCCAAGTTCACTCCGGTCGCAGAAATTGTTAGTGCTGTTGAACAGGTTGCAGCTCGACTTCCGCCAGAATCAGCCGAGGAAATACGTCGTGAAACTTGTCGTGCGTTGACGAAATCCAAGCCGATGAAGTCAAATATCAGCAGTAAAGAGAGGGCGGCCATTCGTGATCTGAGGGAGCGCTCTGAAATTGTTGTCTTACCGGCTGACAAAGGCAATGCTACAGTTGTTGTCTCCCATAAGGACTACACTGATAAGATGCAGAGCCTGCTAAATGACGATTCCTACCGGAAGATCAGCGTTGACCCTACAAAGAAGGTGGAGAACAAGACGAGGGCGCTTCTCAAGGATGCAGACTTACCGGAGGGTGACGCTAAGAAATTGTTACCCCAAGGTCCGGTACCGCCTAGACTATATGGACTCCCGAAGGTTCACAAAGAGGGGGTACCATTACGCCCCATTGTCAGCAACATCAGGGCACCTACATATTTGTTGGCCAAATACCTGACGGGAATATTAAGTCCTTATGTGGGTAAATGCCCTCATCACATCCGTAATTCCGTGGATTTTGTTAAACGCCTTGATAGCTTCAGGTTGGATGAGTCAGATATCATGGTGAGTTTTGACGTCGTTTCCTTGTTTACGAGGGTACCCCTGCGAGAGTCACTAGAATTGATTAGTCAGAAGTTTGACGAGAAGACTACTGAACTTTTTAGGCATGTCTTGACTTCCACGTATTTTCTTTTTAATGGAGAATACTACGAACAAACGGAGGGAGTCGCCATGGGTAGCCCACTCTCACCGGTGGTAGCGAATTTGTACATGGAGAACTTCGAGGAGGAAGCCCTGTCGTCATCCGTATGGAAACCTACTTGCTTTTTCCGTTACGTTGACGACACGTTCGTCATCTGGCCACATGGTATGGATAAACTCCTTGACTTCCTTACACATCTAAACTCCATACACCCCAACATCAAATTCACTATGGGAACTGAAACGGAGGGTAAATTACCTTTCCTTGACGTCTTGGTCAAGAGAAGGGCTGACGGCACCCTAGGTCATGGGGTGTATCAGAAGGCTACGCACACTGATCTGTATTTGTATGCAGACAGCTGCCACCACCCTTCACAGAGGAATGGGGTACTTAAAACTCTAGTACATAGGGCGCGCACTATCTCTGACGCAGAGAGTCTACCCCAGGAATTGGAACATCTGAGAACTGTATTTCGAAAAAATGGGTACTCAGAGTGGCAGATTCAACGTGCTCTCCGCCCAACCACTGCAGCACAACCTGTTGAGATGGATGAAGTCACGAGGGAGGAGGTAGGCACTGCATTTATTCCATACACAGGCGCACTCTCGGGAAAAATCGCCCGCATTCTGAAGAAACACCGGGTCGGAACTGTGTTTTGTCCTCCAAATAAAACTCGTGCACTGGTGGGGAGCGCCAAAGATGACCTCGGTTTGAGGAAGGCCGGCGTGTACCAGATTCCGTGTCAATGTGGCAAGTCGTATATTGGTCAGACGATGCGTACCGTCGAGGATCGATGCCGTGAACACCAGAGGCACACTCGACTGATGTATCCGAGAAGGCGGCGGTCGCTGAACATTGTTTGTCAGAAACGGAGCCACCTGCGCCGCCAGTTGATGAAACGGGCGTCGTAGTGGCTCCCATGGACATCGAGGTGGAGCTGCCTGCTCTCCCTCCCGACGGGGAGGTCGAGCCGCGGGCGCACGACGAGGTGACGCACATGGAGACACCCACAGCTGCTGCGGCGGAGACAGAATGCCGGGTGCCCCCTTCGGAGCTCATCTCGGACGCTGTGCTCACGTTGTTCTCGAACAACGCCTGTCCAGCCACTCAACCCCATAGGACGAAGACCGCTTCTTCACAAGCCGAAGAAGCAGCAACAGACGAAGAGCTGCCCCTCCCGCTCCCAGACGAGCGGAACGTGCAGCCCTTCCTCAAGAAGATCGCGGCGTCGGTGAAGGACGGGTCGTACCCTCACGGGGATAACCCATACCCCTTCACGCCGGCGCACGCTAAGCCACCACTGCCTCACGTACCGTGCGACCTCACGCTCATGCGTGACATGTTGCGTGAGGCAGTAACGAAGAAGGAGCTGATTCGGCTCAATAGCCGCCCCATCTTCACCCCTTCGGACTGGCAACACATCTGCCGGGTCACACAGAAGTGGGTGATGGAGGAGTGGCGCTCTGGCAGGCGTCAGCCTGCCCCAGAAGACATAGAGATAAACAACTACTTCGCTGGTCTAAAATCAGCGAGGTAGCCGAGGCACATTCCAACGAGAGGCCAAAAGAAGTACGACAACAGAGGAGTTAAGGAGGAACAGCAGCACTACTGCTTAGCCTCCACCATCTCCGGACTGAGGAGGTCCGTGATTTTCTAGCGAGCGAGCGACCGAACCCAGTTCCCCCTGAGCAGCCATAGCGTACGGATCTCCGTGCCGGCACGTTCACAGGAGCTCAGTCCGTCAGTTCACCTGATGATGGCGACATGTTTGATCGCCGAAATATTGTGCCCGTTGGACACTGTAGACCGGCAGCATACCCGTGGATATTTTGATTATCAAATACGCCGGGAGAAACTCAAGAATCACATCATACACCTTTACGGGGAGGAGATGTATCGCAGCATGAAGAAATTTGAAAAGTTGCGCCACCGTAGATGTCGTTTGCTAAGTACTCTTGCCTTTCTAAAGAGATGTCGTTCCGAGAATGTTGTTCCAAATTTTGCTAAGGTTATGCATCACATCGATTCTGCAGCAGCTAAGAGAATCAAGAAACGAGCCAGCCTCGCATTGGTACGTGAGAGAGTGCAATTCACCCGCCGGAGCCTTGAGTTTATCTCACAGGAATTACTCAAACTACATTTGCAACTGGCTAGTAAGTTCACTTCTTGTTCCTGGGATTGGATTGATGGTGTCACCTGGGTGTCAGCTGATTCCGCCCATAAGATGGCTACGGGATGTCAAACAGCTAAGTTCTCACGTCTCCTTGACAAACCATCCCTGCAGGTTCCGTGCAAGACTGTCATCAATTTGAGTGGCATGGTGTTGAGTGATGATGCGGTCTCGGTTTTGCAGAAAGGTCTCAACTTCGCTCCCACCCCCAAGTTCACTCCGGTCGCAGAAATTGTTAGTGCTGTTGAACAGGTTGCAGCTCGACTTCCGCCAGAATCAGCCGAGGAAATACGTCGTGAAACTTGTCGTGCGTTGACGAAATCCAAGCCGATGAAGTCAAATATCAGCAGTAAAGAGAGGGCGGCCATTCGTGATCTGAGGGAGCGCTCTGAAATTGTTGTCTTACCGGCTGACAAAGGCAATGCTACAGTTGTTGTCTCCCATAAGGACTACACTGATAAGATGCAGAGCCTGCTAAATGACGATTCCTACCGGAAGATCAGCGTTGACCCTACAAAGAAGGTGGAGAACACGACGAGGGCGCTTCTCAAGGATGCAGACTTACCGGAGGGTGACGCTAAGAAATTGTTACCCCAAGGTCCGGTACCGCCTAGACTATATGGACTCCCGAAGGTTCACAAAGAGGGGGTACCATTACGCCCCATTGTCAGCAACATCAGGGCACCTACATATTTGTTGGCCAAATACCTGACGGGAATATTAAGTCCTTATGTGGGTAAATGCCCTCATCACATCCGTAATTCCGTGGATTTTGTTAAACGCCTTGATAGCTTCAGGTTGGATGAGTCAGATATCATGGTGAGTTTTGACGCCGTTTCCTTGTTTACGAGGGTACCCCTGCGAGAGTCACTAGAATTGATTAGTCAGAAGTTTGACGAGAAGACTACTGAACTTTTTAGGCATGTCTTGACTTCCACGTATTTTCTTTTTAATGGAGAATACTACGAACAAACGGAGGGAGTCGCCATGGGTAGCCCACTCTCACCGGTGGTAGCGAATTTGTACATCGAGAACTTCGAGGAGGAAGCCCTGTCGTCATCCGTATGGAAACCTACTTGCTTTTTCCGTTACGTTGACGACACGTTCGTCATCTGGCCACATGGTATGGATAAACTCCTTGACTTCCTTACACATCTAAACTCCATACACCCCAACATCAAATTCACTATGGAGACTGAAACGGATGATAAGTTACCCTTCCTTGACGTCTTGGTCAAGAGAAGGGCTGACGGCACCCTAGGTCATGGGGTGTATCGGAAGGCTACACACACTGATCTGTATTTGCATGCAGACAGCTGCCACCCCCCTTCACAGAGGAATGGGGTACTTAAAACTCTAGTACATAGGGCGCGCACTATCTATGACGCAGAGAGTCTACCCCAGGAATTGGAGCATCTGAGAACTGTATTTCGAAAAAATGGGTACTCAGAGTGGCAGATTCAACGTGCTCTCCGCCCAACCACTGCAGCACAACCTGTTGAGATGGATGAAGTCACGAGGGAGGAGGTAGGCACTGCATTTATTCCATACACAGGCGCACTCTCGGGAAAAATCGCCCGCATTCTGAAGAAACACCGGGTCGGAACTGTGTTTTGTCCTCCAAATAAAACTCGTGCACTGGTGGGGAGCGCCAAAGATGACCTCGGTTTGAGGAAGGCCGGCGTGTACCAGATTCCGTGTCAATGTGGCAAGTCGTATATTGGTCAGACGATGCGTACCGTCGAGGATCGATGCCGTGAACACCAGAGGCACACTCGACTGATGTATCCGAGCAAGTCGGCGGTCGCTGAACATTGTTTGTCAGAAAATCACGCCATGGAGTATGACCGCACGAGGATTCTGGTACAGACGTCGAGATACTGGGACAGCGTTGTTAGAGAGGCCATCGAAATTCGCACCAATGACGACCTCATAAACCGTGACTGTGGCTATAATCTTAGCAAGGCTTGGGAACCAGCGATCGGGTTAATCAAGAGTAAATCGAGCAGACGTATAGTTGTGACGACCACGGCGGACAGAGCCATCACACCGACGTCATCTCAGACGCCGTCGCAATCTGTTCCACCGCACGACCGTGGCGCTGGGCGCGGACGGCGGAGGGAGCGCGCCGCGGGCGGAGGGTATTTAAATCGGCCGCCGCCGCGACCGAACCCAGTTCCCTCTGAGCAGCCATAGCGTACGGATCTCCGTGCCGGCACGTTCACAGGAGCTCAGTCCGTCAGTTCACCTGATGATGGCGACATGTTTGATCGCCGAAATATTGTGCCCGTTGGACACTGTAGACCGGCAGCATACCCGTGGATATTTTGATTATCAAATACGCCGGGAGAAACTCAAGAATCACATCATACACCTTTACGGGGAGGAGATGTATCGCAGCATGAAGAAATTTGAAAAGTTGCGCCACCGTAGATGTCGTTTGCTAAGTACTCTTGCCTTTCTAAAGAGATGTCGTTCCGAGAATGTTGTTCCAAATTTTGCTAAGGTTATGCATCACATCGATTCTGCAGCAGCTAAGAGAATCAAGAAACGAGCCAGCCTCGCATTGGTACGTGAGAGAGTGCAATTCACCCGCCGGAGCCTTGAGTTTATCTCACAGGAATTACTCAAACTACATTTGCAACTGGCTAGTAAGTTCACTTCTTGTTCCTGGGATTGGATTGATGGTGTCACCTGGGTGTCAGCTGATTCCGCCCATAAGAAGGCTATGGGACGTCAAACAGCTAAGTTCTCACGTCTCCTTGACAAACCATCCCTGCAGTTTCCGTGCAAGACTGTCATCAATTTGAGTGGCATGGTGTTGAGTGATGATGCGGTCTCGGTTTTGCAGAAAGGTCTCAACTTCGCTCCCACCCCCAAGTTCACTCCGGTCGCAGAAATTGTTAGTGCTGTTGAACAGGTTGCAGCTCGACTTCCGCCAGAATCAGCCGAGGAAATACGTCGTGAAACTTGTCGTGCGTTGACGAAATCCAAGCCGATGAAGTCAAATATCAGCAGTAAAGAGAGGGCGGCCATTCGTGATCTGAGGGAGCGCTCTGAAATTGTTGTCTTACCGGCTGACAAAGGCAATGCTACAGTTGTTGTCTCCCATAAGGACTACACTGATAAGATGCAGAGCCTGCTAAATGACGATTCCTACCGGAAGATCAGCGTTGACCCTACAAAGAAGGTGGAGAACAAGACGAGGGCGCTTCTCAAGGACGCAGATTTACCGGAGGGTGACGCTAAGAAATTGTTACCCCAAGGTCCGGTACCGCCTAGACTATATGGACTCCCGAAGGTTCACAAAGAGGGGGTACCATTACGCCCCATTGTCAGCAACATCAGGGCACCTACATATTTGTTGGCCAAATACCTGACGGGAATATTAAGTCCTTATGTGGGTAAATGCCCTCATCACATCCTTAATTCCGTGGATTTTGTTAAACGCCTTGATAGCTTCAGGTTGGATGAGTCAGATATCATGGTGAGTTTTGACGTCGTTTCCTTGTTTACGAGGGTACCCCTGCGAGAGTCACTAGAATTGATTAGTCAGAAGTTTGACGAGAAGACTACTGAACTTTTTAGGCATGTCTTGACTTCCACGTATTTTCTTTTTAATGGAGAATACTACGAACAAACGGAGGGAGTCGCCATGGGTAGCCCACTCTCACCGGTGGTAGCGAATTTGTACATCGAGAACTTCGAGGAGGAAGCCCTGTCGTCATCCGTATGGAAACCTACTTGCTTTTTCCGTTACGTTGACGACACGTTCGTCATCTGGCCACATGGTATGGATAAACTCCTTGACTTCCTTACACATCTAAACTCCATACACCCCAACATCAAATTCACTATGGAGACTGAAACGGAGGGTAAATTACCTTTCCTTGACGTCTTGGTCAAGAGAAGGGCTGACGGCACCCTAGGTCATGGGGTGTATCGGAAGGCTACACACACTGATCTGTATTTGCATGCAGACAGCTGCCACCACCCTTCACAGAGGAATGGGGTACTTAAAACTCTAGTACATAGGGCGCGCACTATCTCTGACGCAGAGAGTCTACCCCAGGAATTGGAACATCTGAGAACTGTATTTCGAAAAAATGGGTACTCAGAGTGGCAGATTCAACGTGCTCTCCGCCCAACCACTGCAGCACAACCTGTTGAGATGGATGAAGTCACGAGGGAGGAGGTAGGCACTGCATTTATTCCATACACAGGCGCACTCTCGGGAAAAATCGCCCGCATTGTGAAGAAACTCCGGGTCGGAACTGTGTTTTGTCCTCCAAATAAAACTCGTGCACTGGTGGGGAGCGCCAAAGATGACCTCGGTTTGAGGAAGGCCGACGTGTACCAGATTCCGTGTCAATGTGGCAAGTTGTATATTGGTCAGACGATGCGTACCGTCGAGGATCGATGCCGTGAACACCAGAGGCACACTCGACTGATGTATCCGAGCAAGTCGGCGGTCGCTGAACATTGTTTGTCAGAAAATCACGCCATGGAGTATGACCGCACGAGGATTCTGGTACAGACGTCGAGATACTGGGACAGCGTTGTTAGAGAGGCCATCGAAATTCGCACCAATGACGACCTCATAAACCGTGACTGTGGCTATAATCTTAGCAAGGCTTGGGAACCAGCGATCGGGTTAATCAAGAGTAAATCGAGCAGACGTATAGTTGTGACGACCACGGCGGACAGAGCCATCACACCGACGTCATCTCAGACGCCGTCGCAATCTGTTCCACCGCACGACCGTGGCGCTGAGCGCGGACGGCGGATGGAGCGCGCCGCGGGCGGAGGGTATTTAAATCGGCCGCCGCCGCGACCGAACCCAGTTCCCTCTGAGCAGCCATAGCGTACGGATCTCCGTGCCGGCACGTTCACAGGAGCTCAGTCCGTCAGTTCACCTGATGATGGCGACATGTTTGATCGCCGAAATATTGTGCCCGTTGGACACTGTAGACCGGCAGCATACCCGTGGATATTTTGATTATCAAATACGCCGGGAGAAACTCAAGAATCACATCATACACCTTTACGGGGAGGAGATGTATCGCAGCATGAAGAAATTTGAAAAGTTGCGCCACCGTAGATGTCGTTTGCTAAGTACTCTTGCCTTTCTAAAGAGATGTCGTTCCGAGAATGTTGTTCCAAATTTTGCTAAGGTTATGCATCACATCGATTCTGCAGCAGCTAAGAGAATCAAGAAACGAGCCAGCCTCGCATTGGTACGTGAGAGAGTGCAATTCACCCGCCGGAGCCTTGAGTTTATCTCACAGGAATTACTCAAACTACATTTGCAACTGGCTAGTAAGTTCACTTCTTGTTCCTGGGATTGGATTGATGGTGTCACCTGGGTGTCAGTTGATTCCGCCCATAAGATGGCTACGGGATGTCAAACAGCTAAGTTCTCACGTCTCCTTGACAAACCATCCCTGCAGGTTCCGTGCAAGACTGTCATCAATTTGAGTGGCATGGTGTTGAGTGATGATGCGGTCTCGGTTTTGCAGAAAGGTCTCAACTTCGCTCCCACCCCCAAGTTCACTCCGGTCGCAGAAATTGTTAGTGCTGTTGAACAGGTTGCAGCTCGACTTCCGCCAGAATCAGCCGAGGAAATACGTCGTGAAACTTGTCGTGCGTTGACGAAATCCAAGCCGATGAAGTCAAATATCAGCAGTAAAGAGAGGGCGGCCATTCGTGATCTGAGGGAGCGCTCTGAAATTGTTGTCTTACCGGCTGACAAAGGCAATGCTACAGTTGTTGTCTCCCATAAGGACTACACTGATAAGATGCAGAGCCTGCTAAATGACGATTCCTACCGGAAGATCAGCGTTGACCCTACAAAGAAGGTGGAGAACAAGACGAGGGCGCTTCTCAAGGATGCAGACTTACCGGAGGGTGACGCTAAGAAATTGTTACCCCAAGGTCCGGTACCGCCTAGACTATATGGACTCCCGAAGGTTCACAAAGAGGGGGTACCATTACGCCCCATTGTCAGCAACATCAGGGCACCTACATATTTGTTGGCCAAATACCTGACGGGAATATTAAGTCCTTATGTGGGTAAATGCCCTCATCACATCCGTAATTCCGTGGATTTTGTTAAACGCCTTGATAGCTTCAGGTTGGATGAGTCAGATATCATGGTGAGTTTTGACGTCGTTTCCTTGTTTACGAGGGTACCCCTGCGAGAGTCACTAGAATTGATTAGTCAGAAGTTTGACGAGAAGACTACTGAACTTTTTAGGCATGTCTTGACTTCCACGTATTTTCTTTTTAATGGAGAATACTACGAACAAACGGAGGGAGTCGCCATGGGTAGCCCACTCTCACCGGTGGTAGCGAATTTGTACATCGAGAACTTCGAGGAGGAAGCCCTGTCGTCATCCGTATGGAAACCTACTTGCTTTTTCCGTTACGTTGACGACACGTTCGTCATCTGGCCACATGGTATGGATAAACTCCTTGACTTCCTTACACATCTAAACTCCATACACCCCAACATCAAATTCACTATGGGAACTGAAACGGAGGGTAAATTACCTTTCCTTGACGTCTTGGTCAAGAGAAGGGCTGACGGCACCCTAGGTCATGGGGTGTATCAGAAAGCTACGCACACTGATCTGTATTTGTATGCAGACAGCTGCCACCACCCTTCACAGAGGAATGGGGTACTTAAAACTCTAGTACATAGGGCGCGCACTATCTCTGACGCAGAGAGTCTACCCCAGGAATTGGAACATCTGAGAACTGTATTTCGAAAAAATGGGTACTCAGAGTGGCAGATTCAACGTGCTCTCCGCCCAACCACTGCAGCACAACCTGTTGAGATGGATGAAGTCACGAGGGAGGAGGTAGGCACTGCATTTATTCCATACACAGGCGCACTCTCGGGAAAAATCGCCCGCATTCTGAAGAAACACCGGGTCGGAACTGTGTTTTGTCCTCCAAATAAAACTCGTGCACTGGTGGGGAGCGCCAAAGATGACCTCGGTTTGAGGAAGGCCGGCGTGTACCAGATTCCGTGTCAATGTGGCAAGTCGTATATTGGTCAGACGATGCGTACCGTCGAGGATCGATGCCGTGAACACCAGAGGCACACTCGACTGATGTATCCGAGCAAGTCGGCGGTCGCTGAACATTGTTTGTCAGAAAATCACGCCATGGAGTATGACCGCACGAGGATTCTGGTACAGACGTCGAGATACTGGGACAGCGTTGTTAGAGAGGCCATCGAAATTCGCACCAATGACGACCTCATAAACCGTGACTGTGGCTATAATCTTAGCAAGGCTTGGGTACCAGCGATCGGGTTAATCAAGAGTAAATCGAGCAGACGTATAGTTGTGACGACCACGGCGGACAGAGCCATCACACCGACGTCATCTCAGACGCCGTCGCAATCTGTTCCACCGCACGACCGTGGCGCTGGGCGCGGACGGCGGAGGGAGCGCGCCGCGGGCGGAGGGTATTTAAATCGGCCGCCGCCGCGACCGAACCCAGTTCCCTCTGAGCAGCCATAGCGTACGGATCTCCGTGCCGGCACGTTCACAGGAGCTCAGTCCGTCAGTTCACCTGATGATGGCGACATGTTTGATCGCCGAAATATTGTGCCCGTTGGACACTGTAGACCGGCAGCATACCCGTGGATATTTTGATTATCAAATACGCCGGGAGAAACTCAAGAATCACATCATACACCTTTACGGGGAGGAGATGTATCGCAGCATGAAGAAATTTGAAAAGTTGCGCCACCGTAGATGTCGTTTGCTAAGTACTCTTGCCTTTCTAAAGAGATGTCGTTCCGAGAATGTTGTTCCAAATTTTGCTAAGGTTATGCATCACATCGATTCTGCAGCAGCTAAGAGAATCAAGAAACGAGCCAGCCTCGCATTGGTACGTGAGAGAGTGCAATTCACCCGCCGGAGCCTTGAGTTTATCTCACAGGAATTACTCAAACTACATTTGCAACTGGCTAGTAAGTTCACTTCTTGTTCCTGGGATTGGATTGATGGTGTCACCTGGGTGTCAGCTGATTCCGCCCATAAGATGGCTACGGGATGTCAAACAGCTAAGTTCTCACGTCTCCTTGACAAACCATCCCTGCAGGTTCCGTGCAAGACTGTCATCAATTTGAGTGGCATGGTGTTGAGTGATGATGCGGTCTCGGTTTTGCAGAAAGGTCTCAACTTCGCTCCCACCCCCAAGTTCACTCCGGTCGCAGAAATTGTTAGTGCTGTTGAACAGGTTGCAGCTCGACTTCCGCCAGAATCAGCCGAGGAAATACGTCGTGAAACTTGTCGTGCGTTGACGAAATCCAAGCCGATGAAGTCAAATATCAGCAGTAAAGAGAGGGCGGCCATTCGTGATCTGAGGGAGCGCTCTGAAATTGTTGTCTTACCGGCTGACAAAGGCAATGCTACAGTTGTTGTCTCCCATAAGGACTACACTGATAAGATGCAGAGCCTGCTAAATGACGATTCCTACCGGAAGATCAGCGTTGACCCTACAAAGAAGGTGGAGAACACGACGAGGGCGCTTCTCAAGGATGCAGACTTACCGGAGGGTGACGCTAAGAAATTGTTACCCCAAGGTCCGGTACCGCCTAGACTATATGGACTCCCGAAGGTTCACAAAGAGGGGGTACCATTACGCCCCATTGTCAGCAACATCAGGGCACCTACATATTTGTTGGCCAAATACCTGACGGGAATATTAAGTCCTTATGTGGGTAAATGCCCTCATCACATCCGTAATTCCGTGGATTTTGTTAAACGCCTTGATAGCTTCAGGTTGGATGAGTCAGATATCATGGTGAGTTTTGACGTCGTTTCCTTGTTTACGAGGGTACCCCTGCGAGAGTCACTAGAATTGATTAGTCAGAAGTTTGACGAGAAGACTACTGAACTTTTTAGGCATGTCTTGACTTCCACGTATTTTCTTTTTAATGGAGAATACTACGAACAAACGGAGGGAGTCGCCATGGGTAGCCCACTCTCACCGGTGGTAGCGAATTTGTACATCGAGAACTTCGAGGAGGAAGCCCTGTCGTCATCCGTATGGAAACCTACTTGCTTTTTCCGTTACGTTGACGACACGTTCGTCATCTGGCCACATGGTATGGATAAACTCCTTGACTTCCTTACACATCTAAACTCCATACACCCCAACATCAAATTCACTATGGAGACTGAAACGGAGGGTAAATTACCTTTCCTTGACGTCTTGGTCAAGAGAAGGGCTGACGGCACCCTAGGTCATGGGGTGTATCGGAAGGCTACGCACACTGATCTGTATTTGCATGCAGACAGCTGCCACCACCCTTCACAGAGGAATGGGGTACTTAAAACTGTAGTACATAGGGCGCGCACTATCTCTGACGCAGAGAGTCTACCCCAGGAATTGGAACATCTGAGAACTGTATTTCGAAAAAATGGGTACTCAGAGTGGCAGATTCAACGTGCTCTCCGCCCAACCACTGCAGCACAACCTGTTGAGATGGATGAAGTCACGAGGGAGGAGGTAGGCACTGCATTTATTCCATACACAGGCGCACTCTCGGGAAAAATCGCCCGCATTCTGAAGAAACACCGAGTCGGAACTGTGTTTTGTCCTCCAAATAAAACTCGTGCACTGGTGGGGAGCGCCAAAGATGACCTCGGTTTGAGGAAGGCCGGCGTGTACCAGATTCCGTGTCAATGTGGCAAGTCGTATATTGGTCAGACGATGCGTACCGTCGAGGATCGATGCCGTGAACACCAGAGGCACACTCGACTGATGTATCCGAGAAGGCGGCGGTCGCTGAACATTGTTTGTCAGAAACGGAGCCACCTGCGCCGCCAGTTGATGAAACGGGCGTCGTAGTGGCTCCCATGGACATCGAGGTGGAGCTGCCTGCTCTCCCTCCCGACGGGGAGGTCGAGCCGCGGGCGCACGACGAGGTGACGCACATGGAGACACCCACAGCTGCTGCGGCGGAGACAGAATGCCGGGTGCCCCCTTCGGAGCTCATCTCGGACGCTGTGCTCACGTTGTTCTCGAACAACGCCTGTCCAGCCACTCAACCCCATAGGACGAAGACCGCTTCTTCACAAGCCGAAGAAGCAGCAACAGACGAAGAGCTGCCCCTCCCGCTCCCAGACGAGCGGAACGTGCAGCCCTTCCTCAAGAAGATCGCGGCGTCGGTGAAGGACGGGTCGTACCCTCACGGGGATAACCCATACCCCTTCACGCCGGCGCACGCTAAGCCACCACTGCCTCACGTACCGTGCGACCTCACGCTCATGCGTGACATGTTGCGTGAGGCAGTAACGAAGAAGGAGCTGATTCGGCTCAATAGCCGCCCCATCTTCACCCCTTCGGACTGGCAACACATCTGCCGGGTCACACAGAAGTGGGTGATGGAGGAGTGGCGCTCTGGCAGGCGTCAGCCTGCCCCAGAAGACATAGAGATAAACAACTACTTCGCTGGTCTAAAATCAGCGAGGTAGCCGAGGCACATTCCAACGAGAGGCCAAAAGAAGTACGACAACAGAGGAGTTAAGGAGGAACAGCAGCACTACTGCTTAGCCTCCACCATCTCCGGACTGAGGAGGTCCGTGATTTTCTAGCGAGCGAGCGACCGAACCCAGTTCCCCCTGAGCAGCCATAGCGTACGGATCTCCGTGCCGGCACGTTCACAGGAGCTCAGTCCGTCAGTTCACCTGATGATGGCGACATGTTTGATCGCCGAAATATTGTGCCCGTTGGACACTGTAGACCGGCAGCATACCCGTGGATATTTTGATTATCAAATACGCCGGGAGAAACTCAAGAATCACATCATACACCTTTACGGGGAGGAGATGTATCGCAGCATGAAGAAATTTGAAAAGTTGCGCCACCGTAGATGTCGTTTGCTAAGTACTCTTGCCTTTCTAAAGAGATGTCGTTCCGAGAATGTTGTTCCAAATTTTGCTAAGGTTATGCATCACATCGATTCTGCAGCAGCTAAGAGAATCAAGAAACGAGCCAGCCTCGCATTGGTACGTGAGAGAGTGCAATTCACCCGCCGGAGCCTTGAGTTTATCTCACAGGAATTACTCAAACTACATTTGCAACTGGCTAGTAAGTTCACTTCTTGTTCCTGGGATTGGATTGATGGTGTCACCTGGGTGTCAGCTGATTCCGCCCATAAGATGGCTACGGGATGTCAAACAGCTAAGTTCTCACGTCTCCTTGACAAACCATCCCTGCAGGTTCCGTGCAAGACTGTCATCAATTTGAGTGGCATGGTGTTGAGTGATGATGCGGTCTCGGTTTTGCAGAAAGGTCTCAACTTCGCTCCCACCCCCAAGTTCACTCCGGTCGCAGAAATTGTTAGTGCTGTTGAACAGGTTGCAGCTCGACTTCCGCCAGAATCAGCCGAGGAAATACGTCGTGAAACTTGTCGTGCGTTGACGAAATCCAAGCCGATGAAGTCAAATATCAGCAGTAAAGAGAGGGCGGCCATTCGTGATCTGAGGGAGCGCTCTGAAATTGTTGTCTTACCGGCTGACAAAGGCAATGCTACAGTTGTTGTCTCCCATAAGGACTACACTGATAAGATGCAGAGCCTGCTAAATGACGATTCCTACCGGAAGATCAGCGTTGACCCTACAAAGAAGGTGGAGAACACGACGAGGGCGCTTCTCAAGGATGCAGACTTACCGGAGGGTGACGCTAAGAAATTGTTACCCCAAGGTCCGGTACCGCCTAGACTATATGGACTCCCGAAGGTTCACAAAGAGGGGGTACCATTACGCCCCATTGTCAGCAACATCAGGGCACCTACATATTTGTTGGCCAAATACCTGACGGGAATATTAAGTCCTTATGTGGGAAAATGCCCTCATCACATCCGTAATTCCGTGGATTTTGTTAAACGCCTTGATAGCTTCAGGTTGGATGAGTCAGATATCATGGTGAGTTTTGACGTCGTTTCCTTGTTTACGAGGGTACCCCTGCGAGAGTCACTAGAATTGATTAGTCAGAAGTTTGACGAGAAAACTACTGAACTTTTTAGGCATGTCTTGACTTCCACGTATTTTCTTTTTAATGGAGAATACTACGAACAAACGGAGGGAGTCGCCATGGGTAGCCCACTCTCACCGGTGGTAGCGAATTTGTACATGGAGAACTTCGAGGAGGAAGCCCTGTCGTCATCCGTATGGAAACCTACTTGCTTTTTCCGTTACGTTGACGACACGTTCGTCATCTGGCCACATGGTATGGATAAACTCCTTGACTTCCTTACACATCTAAACTCCATACACCCCAACATCAAATTCACTATGGGAACTGAAACGGAGGGTAAATTACCTTTCCTTGACGTCTTGGTCAAGAGAAGGGCTGACGGCACCCTAGGTCATGGGGTGTATCAGAAGGCTACGCACACTGATCTGTATTTGTATGCAGACAGCTGCCACCACCCTTCACAGAGGAATGGGGTACTTAAAACTGTAGTACATAGGGCGCGCACTATCTCTGACGCAGAGAGTCTACCCCAGGAATTGGAACATCTGAGAACTGTATTTCGAAAAAATGGGTACTCAGAGTGGCAGATTCAACGTGCTCTCCGCCCAACCACTGCAGCACAACCTGTTGAGATGGATGAAGTCACGAGGGAGGAGGTAGGCACTGCATTTATTCCATACACAGGCGCACTCTCGGGAAAAATCGCCCGCATTCTGAAGAAACACCGGGTCGGAACTGTGTTTTGTCCTCCAAATAAAACTCGTGCACTGGTGGGGAGCGCCAAAGATGACCTCGGTTTGAGGAAGGCCGGCGTGTACCAGATCCGTGTCAATGTGGCAAGTCGTATATTGGTCAGACGATGCGTACCGTCGAGGATCGATGCCGTGAACACCAGAGGCACACTCGACTGATGTATCCGAGAAGGCGGCGGTCGCTGAACATTGTTTGTCAGAAACGGAGCCACCTGCGCCGCCAGTTGATGAAACGGGCGTCGTAGTGGCTCCCATGGACATCGAGGTGGAGCTGCCTGCTCTCCCTCCCGACGGGGAGGTCGAGCCGCGGGCGCACGACGAGGTGACGCACATGGAGACACCCACAGCTGCTGCGGCGGAGACAGAATGCCGGGTGCCCCCTTCGGAGCTCATCTCGGACGCTGTGCTCACGTTGTTCTCGAACAACGCCTGTCCAGCCACTCAACCCCATAGGACGAAGACCGCTTCTTCACAAGCCGAAGAAGCAGCAACAGACGAAGAGCTGCCCCTCCCGCTCCCAGACGAGCGGAACGTGCAGCCCTTCCTCAAGAAGATCGCGGCGTCGGTGAAGGACGGGTCGTACCCTCACGGGGATAACCCATACCCCTTCACGCCGGCGCACGCTAAGCCACCACTGCCTCACGTACCGTGCGACCTCACGCTCATGCGTGACATGTTGCGTGAGGCAGTAACGAAGAAGGAGCTGATTCGGCTCAATAGCCGCCCCATCTTCACCCCTTCGGACTGGCAACACATCTGCCGGGTCACACAGAAGTGGGTGATGGAGGAGTGGCGCTCTGGCAGGCGTCAGCCTGCCCCAGAAGACATAGAGATAAACAACTACTTCGCTGGTCTAAAATCAGCGAGGTAGCCGAGGCACATTCCAACGAGAGGCCAAAAGAAGTACGACAACAGAGGAGTTAAGGAGGAACAGCAGCACTACTGCTTAGCCTCCACCATCTCCGGACTGAGGAGGTCCGTGATTTTCTAGCGAGCGAGCGACCGAACCCAGTTCCCCCTGAGCAGCCATAGCGTACGGATCTCCGTGCCGGCACGTTCACAGGAGCTCAGTCCGTCAGTTCACCTGATGATGGCGACATGTTTGATCGCCGAAATATTGTGCCCGTTGGACACTGTAGACCGGCAGCATACCCGTGGATATTTTGATTATCAAATACGCCGGGAGAAACTCAAGAATCACATCATACACCTTTACGGGGAGGAGATGTATCGCAGCATGAAGAAATTTGAAAAGTTGCGCCACCGTAGATGTCGTTTGCTAAGTACTCTTGCCTTTCTAAAGAGATGTCGTTCCGAGAATGTTGTTCCAAATTTTGCTAAGGTTATGCATCACATCGATTCTGCAGCAGCTAAGAGAATCAAGAAACGAGCCAGCCTCGCATTGGTACGTGAGAGAGTGCAATTCACCCGCCGGAGCCTTGAGTTTATCTCACAGGAATTACTCAAACTACATTTGCAACTGGCTAGTAAGTTCACTTCTTGTTCCTGGGATTGGATTGATGGTGTCACCTGGGTGTCAGCTGATTCCGCCCATAAGATGGCTACGGGATGTCAAACAGCTAAGTTCTCACGTCTCCTTGACAAACCATCCCTGCAGGTTCCGTGCAAGACTGTCATCAATTTGAGTGGCATGGTGTTGAGTGATGATGCGGTCTCGGTTTTGCAGAAAGGTCTCAACTTCGCTCCCACCCCCAAGTTCACTCCGGTCGCAGAAATTGTTAGTGCTGTTGAACAGGTTGCAGCTCACTTCCGCCAGAATCAGCCGAGGAAATACGTCGTGAAACTTGTCGTGCGTTGACGAAATCCAAGCCGATGAAGTCAAATATCAGCAGTAAAGAGAGGGCGGCCATTCGTGATCTGAGGGAGCGCTCTGAAATTGTTGTCTTACCGGCTGACAAAGGCAATGCTACAGTTGTTGTCTCCCATAAGGACTACACTGATAAGATGCAGAGCCTGCTAAATGACGATTCCTACCGGAAGATCAGCGTTGACCCTACAAAGAAGGTGGAGAACACGACGAGGGCGCTTCTCAAGGATGCAGACTTACCGGAGGGTGACGCTAAGAAATTGTTACCCCAAGGTCCGGTACCGCCTAGACTATATGGACTCCCGAAGGTTCACAAAGAGGGGGTACCATTACGCCCCATTGTCAGCAACATCAGGGCACCTACATATTTGTTGGCCAAATACCTGACGGGAATATTAAGTCCTTATGTGGGTAAATGCCCTCATCACATCCGTAATTCCGTGGATTTTGTTAAACGCCTTGATAGCTTCAGGTTGGATGAGTCAGATATCATGGTGAGTTTTGACGTCGTTTCCTTGTTTACGAGGGTACCCCTGCGAGAGTCACTAGAATTGATTAGTCAGAAGTTTGACGAGAAGACTACTGAACTTTTTAGGCATGTCTTGACTTCCACGTATTTTCTTTTTAATGGAGAATACTACGAACAAACGGAGGGAGTCGCCATGGGTAGCCCACTCTCACCGGTGGTAGCGAATTTGTACATCGAGAACTTCGAGGAGGAAGCCCTGTCGTCATCCGTATGGAAACCTACTTGCTTTTTCCGTTACGTTGACGACACGTTCGTCATCTGGCCACATGGTATGGATAAACTCCTTGACTTCCTTACACATCTAAACTCCATACACCCCAACATCAAATTCACTATGGAGACTGAAACGGAGGGTAAATTACCTTTCCTTGACGTCTTGGTCAAGAGAAGGGCTGACGGCACCCTAGGTCATGGGGTGTATCGGAAGGCTACGCACACTGATCTGTATTTGCATGCAGACAGCTGCCACCACCCTTCACAGAGGAATGGGGTACTTAAAACTGTAGTACATAGGGCGCGCACTATCTCTGACGCAGAGAGTCTACCCCAGGAATTGGAACATCTGAGAACTGTATTTCGAAAAAATGGGTACTCAGAGTGGCAGATTCAACGTGCTCTCCGCCCAACCACTGCAGCACAACCTGTTGAGATGGATGAAGTCACGAGGGAGGAGGTAGGCACTGCATTTATTCCATACACAGGCGCACTCTCGGGAAAAATCGCCCGCATTCTGAAGAAACACCGAGTCGGAACTGTGTTTTGTCCTCCAAATAAAACTCGTGCACTGGTGGGGAGCGCCAAAGATGACCTCGGTTTGAGGAAGGCCGGCGTGTACCAGATTCCGTGTCAATGTGGCAAGTCGTATATTGGTCAGACGATGCGTACCGTCGAGGATCGATGCCGTGAACACCAGAGGCACACTCGACTGATGTATCCGAGAAGGCGGCGGTCGCTGAACATTGTTTGTCAGAAACGGAGCCACCTGCGCCGCCAGTTGATGAAACGGGCGTCGTAGTGGCTCCCATGGACATCGAGGTGGAGCTGCCTGCTCTCCCTCCCGACGGGGAGGTCGAGCCGCGGGCGCACGACGAGGTGACGCACATGGAGACACCCACAGCTGCTGCGGCGGAGACAGAATGCCGGGTGCCCCCTTCGGAGCTCATCTCGGACGCTGTGCTCACGTTGTTCTCGAACAACGCCTGTCCAGCCACTCAACCCCATAGGACGAAGACCGCTTCTTCACAAGCCGAAGAAGCAGCAACAGACGAAGAGCTGCCCCTCCCGCTCCCAGACGAGCGGAACGTGCAGCCCTTCCTCAAGAAGATCGCGGCGTCGGTGAAGGACGGGTCGTACCCTCACGGGGATAACCCATACCCCTTCACGCCGGCGCACGCTAAGCCACCACTGCCTCACGTACCGTGCGACCTCACGCTCATGCGTGACATGTTGCGTGAGGCAGTAACGAAGAAGGAGCTGATTCGGCTCAATAGCCGCCCCATCTTCACCCCTTCGGACTGGCAACACATCTGCCGGGTCACACAGAAGTGGGTGATGGAGGAGTGGCGCTCTGGCAGGCGTCAGCCTGCCCCAGAAGACATAGAGATAAACAACTACTTCGCTGGTCTAAAATCAGCGAGGTAGCCGAGGCACATTCCAACGAGAGGCCAAAAGAAGTACGACAACAGAGGAGTTAAGGAGGAACAGCAGCACTACTGCTTAGCCTCCACCATCTCCGGACTGAGGAGGTCCGTGATTTTCTAGCGAGCGAGCGACCGAACCCAGTTCCCCCTGAGCAGCCATAGCGTACGGATCTCCGTGCCGGCACGTTCACAGGAGCTCAGTCCGTCAGTTCACCTGATGATGGCGACATGTTTGATCGCCGAAATATTGTGCCCGTTGGACACTGTAGACCGGCAGCATACCCGTGGATATTTTGATTATCAAATACGCCGGGAGAAACTCAAGAATCACATCATACACCTTTACGGGGAGGAGATGTATCGCAGCATGAAGAAATTTGAAAAGTTGCGCCACCGTAGATGTCGTTTGCTAAGTACTCTTGCCTTTCTAAAGAGATGTCGTTCCGAGAATGTTGTTCCAAATTTTGCTAAGGTTATGCATCACATCGATTCTGCAGCAGCTAAGAGAATCAAGAAACGAGCCAGCCTCGCATTGGTACGTGAGAGTGCAATTCACCCGCCGGAGCCTTGAGTTTATCTCACAGGAATTACTCAAACTACATTTGCAACTGGCTAGTAAGTTCACTTCTTGTTCCTGGGATTGGATTGATGGTGTCACCTGGGTGTCAGCTGATTCCGCCCATAAGAAGGCTACGGGACGTCAAACAGCTAAGTTCTCACGTCTCCTTGACAAACCATCCCTGCAGGTTCCGTGCAAGACTGTCATCAATTTGAGTGGCATGGTGTTGAGTGATGATGCGGTCTCGGTTTTGCAGAAAGGTCTCAACTTCGCTCCCACCCCCAAGTTCACTCCGGTCGCAGAAATTGTTAGTGCTGTTGAACAGGTTGCAGCTCGACTTCCGCCAGAATCAGCCGAGGAAATACGTCGTGAAACTTGTCGTGCGTTGACGAAATCCAAGCCGATGAAGTCAAATATCAGCAGTAAAGAGAGGGCGGCCATTCGTGATCTGAGGGAGCGCTCTGAAATTGTTGTCTTACCGGCTGACAAAGGCAATGCTACAGTTGTTGTCTCCCATAAGGACTACACTGATAAGATGCAGAGCCTGCTAAATGACGATTCCTACCGGAAGATCAGCGTTGACCCTACAAAGAAGGTGGAGAACAAGACGAGGGCGCTTCTCAAGGACGCAGATTTACCGGAGGGTGACGCTAAGAAATTGTTACCCCAACGTCCGGTACCGCCTAGACTATATGGACTCCCGAAGGTTCACAAAGAGGGGGTACCATTACGCCCCATTGTCAGCAACATCAGGGCACCTACATATTTGTTGGCCAAATACCTGACGGGAATATTAAGTCCTTATGTGGGTAAATGCCCTCATCACATCCTTAATTCCGTGGATTTTGTTAAACGCCTTGATAGCTTCAGGTTGGATGAGTCAGATATCATGGTGAGTTTTGACGTCGTTTCCTTGTTTACGAGGGTACCCCTGCGAGAGTCACTAGAATTGATTAGTCAGAAGTTTGACGAGAAGACTACTGAACTTTTTAGGCATGTCTTGACTTCCACGTATTTTCTTTTTAATGGAGAATACTACGAACAAACGGAGGGAGTCGCCATGGGTAGCCCACTCTCACCGGTAGTAGCGAATTTGTACATCGAGAACTTCGAGGAGGAAGCCCTGTCGTCATCCGTATGGAAACCTACTTGCTTTTTCCGTTACGTTGACGACACGTTCGTCATCTGGCCACATGGTATGGATAAACTCCTTGACTTCCTTACACATCTAAACTCCATACACCCCAACATCAAATTCACTATGGAGACTGAAACGGAGGGTAAATTACCTTTCCTTGACGTCTTGGTCAAGAGAAGGGCTGACGGCACCCTAGGTCATGGGGTGTATCGGAAGGCTACACACACTGATCTGTATTTGCATGCAGACAGCTGCCACCACCCTTCACAGAGGAATGGGGTACTTAAAACTCTAGTACATAGGGCGCGCAATATCTCTGACGCAGAGAGTCTACCCCAGGAATTGGAACATCTGAGAACTGTATTTCGAAGAAATGGGTACTCAGAGTGGCAGATTCAACGTGCTCTCCGCCCAACCACTGCAGCACAACCTGTTGAGATGGATGAAGTCACGAGGGAGGAGGTAGGCACTGCATTTATTCCATACACAGGCGCACTCTCGGGAAAAATCGCCCGCATTCTGAAGAAACACCGGGTCAGAACTGTGTTTTGTCCTCCAAATAAAACTCGTGCACTGGTGGGGAGCGCAAAAGATGACCTCGGTTTGAGGAAGGCCAGCGTGTACCAGATTCCGTGTCAATGTGGCAAGTCGTATATTGGTCAGACGATGTGTACCGTCGAGGATCGATGCCGTGAACACCAGAGGCACACTCGACTGATGTATCCGAGCAAGTCGGCGGTCGCTGAACATTGTTTGTCAGAAAATCACGCCATGGAGTATGACCGCACGAGGATTCTGGTACAGACGTCGAGATACTGGGACAGCGTTGTTAGAGAGGCCATCGAAATTCGCACCAATGACGACTTCATAAACCGTGACTGTGGCTATAATCTTAGCAAGGCTTGGGAACCAGCGATCGGGTTAATCAAGAGTAAATCGAGCAGACGTATAGTTGTGACGACCACGGCGGACAGAGCCATCACACCGACGTCATCTCAGACGCCGTCGCAATCTGTTCCACCGCACGACCGTGGCGCTGGGCGCGAACGGCGGAGGGAGCGCGCCGCGGGCGGAGGGTATTTAAATCGGCCGCCGCCGCGACCGAACCCAGTTCCCTCTGAGCAGCCATAGCGTACGGATCTCCGTGCCGGCACGTTCACAGGAGCTCAGTCCGTCAGTTCACCTGATGATGGCGACATGTTTGATCGCCGAAATATTGTGCCCGTTGGACACTGTAGACCGGCAGCATACCCGTGGATATTTTGATTATCAAATACGCCGGGAGAAACTCAAGAATCACAATATTAATTATGTTTGATATTTTACAAACTTTGCTTTTTTATGTGCTTGGGCGAGGCATCATTGTCTGTTATGTTAATTATGACCACACTTTTGCAGATTCACCTTTTATATATTGGACTTTGTGTTTGAGATCAGCACCCGAAGACGTCGATGGTTTGTGCTGGATGACTATCTTTTCAATTTATGGATCATTTCTTTGCCAAGCCGAGACACTCGACAATCTTACAAATAACTAGTGACACAAAATAAAACATACACGGATGAGTAATAATTATATTCTAAGATAGAAACATAGTTTAAAAATACACTTACATCACATGATTATGAGTGCCAGTGATTGCAACTCGTGAATAAAATATTGAAATAATATAATGTTAATGGCGGTGTGCCACATACGTCCGATCTGTACAGGACCTGTCAAAAAAAAAAAGTGACCTCTACTTTCATCATCTGATGATCGTAATTCTTCCTCTGTTTTCCAGCGGCTGCAGGCAATGCTTTAACAACTGTGGATTTCATCTGTGGTTTTTTAATATATCTATATTTTTCAACTTATAACTAAGACTTTTTCCTAAATAACCGCTCAGTGTGCAAATGTGCCTTTAAAACACCATTAGGCAAAGATGTAGTGTGAAGATAAATAGTAGGCAGTGGATCAAGCATGCCTGTCATGAGAGAAGCCAGAGATGCACACCAACAGGCGACAAGCCGTGAACGCCCTCTGGACAGCCACTGACTCACTGACTCGTTCAGGCTACAGCAGTACACAGCAAACAGAGTAGTGATCGTAGCGTGACTACAGTGAGACTACAGTTTGTAACAGCAGGATTACCGATATTGTCTGCAAGAGGACTATTACTGAGGAGCATGTACCACAACTTGTGGGCTCTATTAGAATTAAGTAGAAGTTATCACTTCGTGTAAATAAAGAACAGTGTTAATTCACATGCGCATTTGTGTTGTAGAAAGGGGATACCAGCCACCCGTAACAACGTCCTCTCCATTGCTACCTCGGTACAAGATTCTATAGTGGCGACGAGGTTAGAACGGTAACAGTGTTGCAGGTCAGTCTAGGCTCTGGATTCTGTTGGGTGGAGGAGGAAGTTCTGGTGGTATGGCTGATGTAGCAGATTTGCAAGGCAGGTTTTGGAAGCTACTGACGGATGTGTGAGTTTTAATGGACACTCTTATGGTAGTGGTGGTTGTAGTGGAGGGTAGTCGTTTGAGGTGGTGTGGAGGGCAAGGGTTTCCACATGGGAGGAGTGACTGAAAATCAGGGGGATTTAATGGGTGGAGCAGAGGTAGTACAGAGATGCTTGGGCCTGAGGTATATGTTTTTGTGAAAATTTGTTTCTGATGCCTTCGGAATTATGGAACTTAAACAGATATACGTCATTGTGGACTACAGCCAGAGATGAATAATTTGATGGTTGGGACATTGAAAGGATTCCCTGAGCTAAGCTACAATAAAGGAACGCAAAGCAGTCCATCCCATACAGCCTATCTACCCATGGTTATCACATCTACAGTGACAGGTAGTCCAACTCCAAACATACCAAGTGTCCTCACCCTCCTCACCTCATTGGGAAAGAGTCTGCTGGCACTTTATCACCCCAGTTACCTACCATCCGCCGCATACCCACTATGTGGCCACGAAGTCCTCCTGACTCGGTACCACATGGGACTGGAGCAACTGAATCGTGCTCTTTAGCAGGATTTCAACTCCCTCTCGTCGTGTCCTAAAATGAGAAATATTCATACCATCACACTTATAGTGGTATTCCAGTGCCTCCCCCCCCCCCCTCCCCCCCCCAAAAAACCTAGCATGGCCATATCCACCCCTGTTCCCAATTCTTTACTCCAGGGCTTACATCCCTATAAAAGATCTAGATGCAACACCTGTTCTATACATCCTCCCACTATCAAATAATCCAGTCTAGTCACAGGTATTTCCTACCCCACCTATGAAAGCAGCCATGTGGTGCACCATCTTAGCTGCAACCACTGTGCACCAAGCTACCTGGACATGACTACTAACAAGCTGCCTGCCCTTGTGAAAGGCCACTACCAAACTGTGGCCAACAGACAGCTAGACTACCATCATCATGATCATATCACTAAACAATACAGCACAGTGTGCTTGACTCTGATGCCTGCTTTGCAGTCTGTGCCATCTCAATTCTGTCTGCCAACACCAGCTTTTCTGAACTGTGCATGTGGGAATTCTCCCTATAACAATCCTTCACTCCCGTAACACTTCTTGGCCTCAACCTTTGCTAATTCCTGCCCTCCACCCACCTGCTCCCTTCCCTGTTCCCTCCTGAGCCTCACGTAGTGTCTTCTATCCCTCCCCCCCCCCCCACACAAACTCAACCTTTTCCTCTTCCTCTCCCTCCCCCCCTTATTCCCCCCCCCCCCCCCCAACCCCGCAGCACAGCACATCCACCTACATACTCCCACAGATAGTGCTGCAGCATCTTCCTCCACCATTACCTTTGTAAGCCTCCATTTCCCTCTCACGCCTTGTTTGTACCCCATTGCCCTCCACTGCCAACATTGCCACTTGCCCCATGGGGGAGCAACAGACCTGAAGTTGAAACTGTTCATGTGTCTGTGTGAGCAGAGCATTTACCATGGAAGTAGAAAAGGACAAGAAACTGCCATTTCTAGATGTGCTGGTCACAAGGGACGACCAAAACCTGGGACACAGCGTGTATCGGAAACCGACACACATGGACCGATACCTGCACAATCTGTCAAACCACCACCCGAGCCAGAAAAGAGGCTCAAACGAGAAATGCAACACCTGGAAACTGTTCTGCGGAGCAATGGGTACTCCACAAATTACATTAGAAGTGTAACAGAGCCAAACACTCGGCGAAGTAAGGAACCAGAAAAAGAAATGTTGGGTATGGCCTTTCTGCCATAGATTCCCAGGGTGACGGACAGAATCGGCCGTATATTGCACAAACACAGCGTAAAGACGATTTTCAAACCGACAAGGAAGATCAAAGAGTGTCTTAGATCGGCGAAGGAGAAAAGAGACCCAATTGCAATGTCAGGAATATACCGTATACCATGCACATGCGGAAAAGTTTATGTCGGAATGACTGGACGATCAATTAACAGCAGGATCAAGGATCATAAGCGACATTGCAGGTTGGGGCAGGTGGAGAAATTGGCTGTGGCAGAGCATGCACTGAATGAGACCAACCACGTAATAAAATTCGCCGACACGGAAGTTCTGGCTGTAGAGAAGCACTATCACACGCGCTTGTTCAGAGAAGCTGTAGAAATCCAAAAACATGTGAACAGTTTCAACAAGAAAGAGGAAAGCCTTAAGGTAGACGGATCCTGGCTGCCTGTACTGCAGCGAACGACCGTTGCTGGTAGCAAGAGGAGAACCGCACCGGAAATGACCGCGGAGAAGCCCTCGGACGTTGGCGCGCCAGGTACATATAGTCTGCAGCCGCGAGCTCGCCTCCAGTTCACCACCGGCAATGGAGGGTGAAGCTTTGACAATGCCAGCCACTCATGCTGGCAAAACGTCAGAAACATCATTAGATGAACGTCGGCCGAAGAACCCGAGACAGAAGCCAATAGGCAGTTTGTCGAATGAATATCTCTCTCTCTCTCTCTCTCTCTCTCTCTCTCTCTCTCTCTCTCTCTCTCTCTCTCTCAAAAATAATGTGTGTGTGTGTGTGTGTGTGTGTGTGTGTGTGTGTGTGTGTGTGTGTGTGTGTGTGTGTGTGTGGCGCGCGCACGTGCTTTCTTTTCTTTCTCCTCTATATGATCAAGGACTTTATCCAATAGCTAAAATATAATAGTGTTCTATTAAATACGCCTGTCTACTTCTAGATGCCTAATTATCCTATTACCTTGGTGTAAGTTATATGTATGAGACTAAGATGACACCACCAACCACACACTGATACAAACAATTCAGGCTGCTGCCAACAAGTAATCATTTCATGTATACCTATCCAAGCTGTCATATGTAATACAAGAAACTGAAATTTTTCCAATGTTAACAGTACAATAAATGTCAGAAGAACATCATTCTGTGTGAATTTGTTAAGGTTCTTTAAAAATTAATAAACTATATTAAGACTGCAGATATATACATAAAATTTTCAGCCACAGCCTTCAACAACAAAAGAGAGACACACACCATTCATCACACAAGCAAGCACACCTCATGCCCATATGACTGCAAACTCCAGCAACTCGGGCCAGAATGCCAGAGTGGGCTGTTGTGTGTGCATGAGGTCTGCTTGTTTGTGTATGTGAAAGGTGTGGGTTTCTCTTTTGCTGATGAAGGCTGTGACTGAAAGCTTTATATAAGTGTCTTTTGATTGTGGCTGTCTACAATGTAACGTGTTTTCTTTATCATAAGTAGCAATATATTTTTGCCACACTACTGACATTTCTACCAGAGTTTCCATTGTTTGATTTAACCCATATTAAAGTTTTAGATATTTGATGTAAAAATTAAATATAAATTTCTTTGTGTTGCATGGAAATCTTGTAAGTTCTAATAAACTGATTAAAATCTATTTGTATTTACTACAGTAATAAACAAATGTCCAGTACCTGTTGTTGCTACCATTATATAAAACTTAGTGCTACACGTCACATTGCCTCTAGCTGTCTGCAAAGTAAGGGAATAACACTTTCCACAATACTTCAGTGGACTATTTCACAGTTTGTTTATTATGTTTCTATAAATCATCCAAATGCCAATACACAGAGCAGTTTTCTGCCTCATTGCATTCTAATTCTCTGTAGAATATTCTCAATGCATTTCCAGTCATAAAATATGAATTTTCATGCTTCAGAGGCAAAACACATACAAATTACTGGAAGTGTTTGGCAACTAGATCAATATATTCAGCAAAAGTATTAATAAGCAACTGGCAGGGGCACGCTTTCATCACACAGCACTACACTTGTTCATGCATCTTTTTCAAGTGAAGGATGAGACATCCTTACCCTTCATCATTATTTTCTTTCATGCATATGCCACTTTTACCCACCAATGTAGCAATGCTGAGTAATAAGGGATGAACTACAAATATTCAGCTTGAAGAAAGATAACTTCTCAGCCAAGATCACATTTGTAAAATTGTTATTTATGGTGTCTTGTATCGGTAAACAGTGAATAGTGTACATAAAGTGTAAAACATTCTACATTTTGAGTACTAGTGTACATGTCATAAATATAATAAATATGTCTGTTTGTGTCTGTATATGTGTGGATGGATATGTGTGTGTGTGCGAGTGTATATCCGTCCTTTTTTCCCCCTAAGGTAAGTCTTTCCACTTCCGGGACTGGAATGACTCCTAACCCTCTCCCTTAAAACCCACTTCCTTTCGTCTTTCCCTCTCCTTCCCTCTTTCCTGATGAGGCAACAGTTTGTTGCGAAAGCTTGAATTTTGTGTGTAAGTATGTGTTTGTTTGTGTTTCTATCGACCTGCCAGCGCTTTCGTATGGTAAGTCACATCATCTTTGTTTTTAAATATATTTTTTTGTTTATGTTTCCCTCTATTATATTGATATCAAATATAATAAATAGATTGAATTATTATTACACGTACCTCGGTAGGGTTAATACATGTGCCCTGTTTGAGCTATAAATGTTCTCTATATCTCAATTAGCTGGAAAAAATCATCACCTACATAATAACCTACATAAGGGGCTCTGTACTGTGTAGTCTCATCAACTAATTTTCACTGTATAAGCATAACCAGCTATCTAGCTAATTAAGGTGTGTAGTACATTTATAGCACAAATTGATCACATGTATTAACCAGTACTGAGGTATGTGTAATAATAATTCAAACTATGTATTATATTTATAACATGTAGACTAATTTTCATATTGTAATATGTTTTATACTTTATGTACAATATTCACAGATGAGATGATGGTAACTCTGTTTCCAAAACAACTCACCATACATAAAGGTTTTACAAATGTGATCTTGGCTGAGAAGTCTTTCTTCAAGTTGACTGTTTCACTGTACATTAATGCATTCAGGGTGAAAATTGCCAATGTCAGCAACACAAGATCTATGCAGATTATCTTGTATCCAAGTAGATCTCTCATAGTATTCTGACCCCATTCAAGTACAATGATATCCTACCAAAACATAACAAGTAAATAATACTCCCCTGGACTATATTAGCTCTTATGCTGATAAGTGGGCTTCTGCAAGTAAAGCTCTGAAATGAGAATGAATTTACTGAAAATTCTACCCCCTAATCCTTAAATATCCTTTCCCCATTCACGGACTCTCCATAATGAACTTGTTAATACTGGTACCACTTATAATTCATGTGCCTTGTGATAGTATATATGTGATACATCACCTGCCCTGCAGTGGTGGTCAACATATTATACTCTAATATTCTATGGAAAATTGTCAATCATTCAGAAAGAAAATCCACTGGACAATCAGGTCAGGTGAGTAGACATCAGTTTTCAAACTCTCTCTCTTGCTTCTTTTTTCTTATAAAGCTTTTTTAAATGTCACATGTTGCTTTCATCTTTAGCTCTTACTTTTGCTGAGCTGATAAACTGATTCAACACTGTGGCTGCAGGCATGAAGCACAGTGTACTGCCTCTAGTTTGGAAAGGAAGAGCTGAGAAGGGTTCCCTGTAGGTACATAATGCATAATACGATATCCAAAATCAAACTACACAAATAATATGGACTGGGAAATATTTCATGATCCATTCTTTATTCATTCATTCAGTAAATCTCATTATGAAGGAGAGTCTTTACATCTACATCTACATGATTACTCTGCAATTCACATTTAAGTGCTTGGCAGAGGGTTCATTGAACCACAATCATACTATCTCTCTACCATTCCATTCCTGAGCAGCGCGCGGGAAAAACGAACACCTAAACCTTTCTGTTCGAGCTCTGATTTCTCTTATTTTATTTTGATGATCATTTCTACCTATGTAGGTTGGGCTCAACAAAATATTTTCGCAATCGGAA
This sequence comes from Schistocerca serialis cubense, assembly GCF_023864345.2. Classification (NCBI taxonomy): domain Eukaryota; kingdom Metazoa; phylum Arthropoda; class Insecta; order Orthoptera; family Acrididae; genus Schistocerca; species Schistocerca serialis. The sequence goes on along the minus strand of NC_064645.1, from coordinate 36,858,478 downwards.
GAGAAAGTTGGTGACTGAAATTTCGTAAATAGATCTTGCAGCGACGAAAAAGTCTTTGCTCTAATGACTTCCATCCCAACTTGCAAATCATATCTGCCGCACTCTCTCCCCTATTACGTGATAATACAAAACGAGCTGCCATTTTTTGCACCCTTTTGATGTCCCCTGTCAATCCCACCTGGTAAAGATCCCACACCGCGCAGCAATATTCTAACAGAGGATGAATGAGTGTAGTGTAAGCTGTCTCTTTAGTGGACTTGTTGCATCTTCTAACTGTCCTGCCAATGAAACACAACCTTTGGCTCGACTTCCCCACAATATTATCTATGTGGTCTTTCCAACTGAAGTTGTTCGTAATTTTTACAACCAGGTATTTAGTTGAATTGACAGCCTTGAGAATTGTACTATTTATCAAGTAATCGAATTCCAGCGGATTTCTTTTGGAACTCATGTGGATCACCTCACACATTTCGTTATTTAGCGTCAACTGCCACCTGCCACACCATACAGCAATCTTTTCTAAATCACTTTGCAACTGATACTGGTCTTCGGATGACCTTACTAGACGGTAAATTACAGCATCATCTGCGAACAACCTAAGAGAACTGCTCAGATTATCACCCAGGTCATTTCTATAGATCAGGAACAGCAGAGGTCCCAGGACGCTTCCCTGGGAAACACCTGATATCACTTCAGTTTTACTCGATGATTTGCCGTCTATTACTATGAACTGCGACCTTACTGACAGGAAATCACGAATCCAGTCGCACAACTGAGACGATACCCAATACCCCATAGGCCCGCACCTTGATTAGAAGTTGCTTGTGAGGAACGGTGTCAAAAGCTTTCCGGAAATCTAGAAATACAGAATCAATTTGAGATCCCCTGTCAATAGCGGCCATTACTTCATGCGAATAAAGACCTAGCTGCTTTGTGCAAGAACGATGTTTTCTAAAACCATGCTGATTACGTAGCAATAGATCATTCCCTTCGAGGTGATTCATAATGTTTGAATACAGTATATGCTCCAAAACCCTACTGCAAACCGACATCAATGATATAGGTCTGTAGTTCGATGGATTACTCCTACTACCCTTCTTAAACACTGGTGCGACCTGCACAGTTTTCCAGTCTGCAGGTACAGATCTATCGGTGAGCAAGCGGTTGTATATGATTGCTAAGTAGGGAGCTATTGTATCAGCGTAATCTGAAAGGAACCTAATCGGTATACAATCTGGACCTGAAGACTTACCCGTATCAAGCGATTTGAGTTGATTCGCAACCCCTAAGGTATCTACTTCTAAGAAACTCATTCTAGCAGCTGTTCATGTTTCAAATTCTGGAATATTACATTCGTCTTCCCTGGTGAAGGAATTTCAGATAACTGCACTCAATAACTCCGCTTTAGTGGCTCAGTCGTCAGTAACAGTACCATCGGCAATGCGCAGCGAAGGTATTGACTGCATCTTGCCGCTTGTGCACTTAACATATGACCAGAATTTCTTCGGATTTTCTACCAAATTTTGAGACAATGTTTCGTTGTGGAACCTATTAAAGGCATCTCACATTGAAGTCCATGCCAAATTTCGCGTGTCTGTAAATTTTAGCCAATCTTCGGGATTTCGCGTTCTTCTGAACTTTGCATGCTTTTGCAGTTGCCTCTGCAACAGCATTCGGACCTGTTTTGTGTACCATGGGGAATCAGTTCCACCTCTTACCAATTTATGAGGTATGAATCTCTCAATTGGTGTTGCTTTGAATTTGAGTCACATCTCGTGTACATTTGCATAGTCAGTTCAGAAGGAAAGGAGATTGTCTCTTAGGAAGGCTTCTAGTGACACTTTATCCAATTTTTTAAATAAAATTAATTTGCGTTTGTTTCTGGTGGATTTGGAAGAAATGGTATTGAACCTAGCTACTATGACCTTGTGATCGCTAATCCCTGTATCAGTCATGATGCTCTCTATTAGCTCTAAACTGTTTGTGGCTAAGAGTTCAAGTGTGTTTTCGCAACCATTTACAATTTGCGTGGGTTCGTGGAGTAACTGCTCAAAATAATTTTCAGAGAAACCATTTAGGACAATCTTAGAAGATGTTTTCTGCCTACCACCGGTTTTGAACAAGTATTTTTGCCAACATATCAAGAGAAGGTTGAAGTCCCCACCAAATATAACCATATGAGTGGGGTATTTATCAGTTACGAGACTCAAATTTTCTCTGAACTGTTCAGCAACTATATCATCGGAGTCTGGGGGTTGGTAGAAGGAGCCAATTATTAACTTAGTTCGACTGTTAAGTATAACCTCCACCCATACCAATTTGCATCTACTTCGACTTCACTACAAGATAAACCACTACTGACAGACACAAAGACTCCACCACCAATTCTGCCTAATCTATCTTTCCTGAACACCGTCTTTCTGCAGAACTTATTTCAGGCTTTAGCCAGCTTTCTGTACCTATAATGATTTCAGCTTTAAGGATCTATCAATATCTATATCTATATAATAGAGGGAAACATTCCACGTGGGAAAAATATATCTAAAAACAAAGATGATGTGACTTACCAAACAAAAGTGCTGGCAGGTCGATAGACACACAAACATACATAAACATACAAACAAAATTCAAGCTTTTGCAACCAATGGTTGCTTCGTCAGGAAAGAGGGAAGGAGAGGGAAAGACGAAAGGATGTGGGTTTTAAGGGAGCGGGTAAGGAGTCATTCCAATCCTGGGAGTGGAAAGACTTACCTTAGGGGGAAAAAGAATAGGTATACACTCGCACACACACACATAACCATCCGCACATACACATGTCTCCGCACATACACATGTGCGGATGGATATATCTGGTTGGTGTGTGTGTGTGTGTGTGTGTGTGTGTGTGTGTGTGTGTGTGTGTGTGTGTGTGTGTGTGTGTGTTCCCTCTAAGGTAAGTCTTTCCGCTCCTGGGATTGGAATGACTCCTTACCCACTCCCTTAAAACCCACATCCTTTCGTCTTTCCCTCTTTCCTGATGAAGCAACAATTGGTTGTTAAAGCTTGAATTTTGTTTGTATGTTTGTGTTTGTTTGTGTGTCTATTGACCTGCCAGCACTTTCGTTTGGTAAGTCACATCATCTTTGTTTTTACATATAATATCTAGATCTATATCTACACCTACATCTACACTCTGCAAATCATTGTGAGGTGCATAGCAGAGGGTATGTCCCATTGTACCAGTTATTATGGTTTTTACCTACTCCAGTCACATACGGAGGATGGGTAGAATGATTGTTTGAATGCCTCTGTGTGTGCAGAATTATTCTAATCTTATCTTCACAATTTCTATGTGATTAATATGTAGGGGGCTGTAGTATATTTGTAGAGTAATCATTTACAGACAGTTCTTGAAACTCTATTGGTAAACTTTAGCAGGATAGTTTATGTCCATATTCAAGAGTCTTCCAGTTCAGTTCCTTCAGTATACCTGTGACATTCTCCAGTGGATTAAACAAACTTGTTACCGATTGTGCAGCCATTCTCTGTATGAATTCAATATCCCCTGTTAGTCCTATCTGATATAGGCCCCACAAACTTGAGAAATATTCCAGAACCAGTCACATGGGTGATTTGTAAGCAATCTCCTTTGTAGATTGATTGCACTTCCCCAGTATTCTATCGATTTCACATTTTTGAACATTTAGTGCAAGTTTCCAAACTCTGTGCCACATTGAAATCTGATCAAGACCTGACTGAATATTTATGCAATTTCTTTGAGATAGCCATTCATTATAGGTAACTGCATCATCTGCAAAAATAATGATTTTACTATCAATATTGTCTGCAAGATTATTAATATATAATATGAATGGCAAGGGTCCCAATACACTTCCCTGGGTCACATCCAAAGCTACTTCTATAACTGACAATAACTCACCATCCAAGATAACAAAGATAACATATTATGTCCCACCAACCAAAAAGTTCTCAATCTAGCCACAAATTCCAATTGATACACCATATGATGGTACTTTTGATGATAAGCACAGGTGCAGTACTGAGTGAAACACTTTGTGAAAATCAAGAATTACTACATCTACCTGGTTGTCTTGATCCAAAGCTTTCAGTATGTCATATGAGAAAAGTGTGATTTGGGTTTCACATGATCAATGTTTTCGAAATTCATGCTGGTTGGCAATGAGGAGGTCATACTGTTCAAGATACCTCATTATGTTTGAGCTCAGACTTTGTTCTAAGATCCTACAACAAATTGATGTTAAGGAATTTGGACTGTAGTTTTATGGGTCACTTCTACTACCCTACTTATAGACGGGTGTGACATTGTGCCTTTTTCCAAGAACTGGGCATGGTTTTTTGTTCAAGGGATCTATGATAGGTTATAGTTAGAAGAGGAGCTAACTCAGCAACAAATTTAGCACAGAATCTGACAGAGATTCCATTGTAGCCAGGAGCTTTGTTCAATTTTAATGATTTCAGCTGTTTCTCAACACACCTAACACTAACACTTATTCCATTCATCTTTTCAATGGTACAAGGATTAAATGGGGGCAATTCTCCTGTGTTTTCCTTTGCAAAGGCACATTTGAAAACGGGGTTGAGCATATCATATTTTGCTTTGCTATCCTCAATTTGAGTTCCTGTCTCATTCGCTAGGGACTGGACACTAACTTTGGTGCCACTACAGGCTTTACATATGACCAGAATTTCTTTGGGTTCTGTGGAAGATCACTTGACAATAATCTGCTACAATAGCCATTGAAGGCATCAGACATTGCTCTCTTGACAGCCATGTGTGTTTCATTCAGCATACCTCTATCTATAGCCCTGTGCTTTTTTTTTTTTACCCCTATTATGCAGTAATCCATGTTTCTTTACAAGTTTCTTTACAGTGACTGTATACCATGAACGTTCCCTCCCATTATAAACTGTTCTACTGGGTACATATCTATCCACTCATGGTCAACTACTCTTTTAAACTATTACCATAGTTCCTCTACATGCTCCTGCCCTGAGCTAAAAGTTTCAAGTTCCTTATTGAGATATGACACTACTGATTCTTTATCTAGTTTACTGAACACGAATACCTTTCTTCTTGTTTTAGTCGTCCTTTGTACTTTGGTAATCATTGTTGCCACGACCACATCATGGTCACTGATACCAGTTTCAATGTTTACATCCTCAAGAGATCATGTCTAGCCGGCCGTGCGGTTCTAGGCGCTGCAGTCTGGAACCGCGAGACCGCTACGGTCGCAGGTTCGAAACCTGCCTTGGGCATGGATGTGTGTAATGTCCTTAGGTTAGTTAGGTTTAACTAGTTCTAAGTTCTAGGGGACTAATGACCTCAGAAGTTGAGTCCCATAGTACTCAGAGCCATTTGAAACATATTGATCATCTCTATTTCTTGCAATTAGATCCAGTATATTTCCATCATGAGTGGGGTTCCTAACCATCTGTTCTAGGTAGTTTTTGGAGAAGGCATTTAGTAAAGTTTCACAGGATGTCTTACGCCTCCCACTAACAAAACTGTAATTTTCCCTATTAATTGATGGTTACAGTATGACTGTTGCACTTACATTCAAGCAAACAGAGGTTTTCCCTTAAGTTTTTGGTTATATTAGGAGATGATGCATCTGGCAGGCAATAGAAGGATCCAATTAACAATTTATGCCCACCCCTGAGAGTGAGTCTTGCCCAAACACTATGATGAAAAGCTCCAATTTCTACCTCGATGGATTTGAGTTCCTTGTCTACTGCAACAAATACACCCCCCCACTTCCCATCTGCATATCCTTTTGATATACACTTAAATTTTCCACAAAAATCTCACTATTATCAATTTCAGGTTTCCTTTAAGAATGGGAACAAGTCAACGTATGCATTAACATGAGACAAAGCATCACAGAAACTAGGTCTGTATGATGTTGTTGTTCTTGTTGTTGTCTTCAGTCCTGAGACTGGTTTGATGCAGCTCTCCATGCTACTCTACCCTGTGCAAGCTTTTTCATCTCCCAGTACCTACTGCAACCTATATCCTTCTGAATCTGTTTAGTGTATTCATCTCTTGGTCTCCCTCTACGATTTTTACCCTCCACGCTGCCTTCCAATACTAAATTGGTGATCCCTTGATGTCTCAGAACATGTCCTATCAACCGATCCCTTCTTCTAGTCAAGTTGTGCCACAAGCTCCTCTTCTCCCCAATTCTATTCAATACCTCCTCATTAGTTATGTGGTCAACCCATCTAATCTTCAGCATTCTTCTGTAGCACCTCATTTCAAAAGCTTCTATTCTCTTCTTGTCTAAGCTATTTATTGTCCATGTTTCACTTCCATACATGGCTACACTCCATACAAATACTTTGAGAAACGACTTCCTGACACTTAACTCAATACTTGACATTAACAAATTTCTCTTCTTAAGAAACGCTTTCCTTGCCATTGCCAGTCTACATTTTATATCCTCTCTACTTCGACCATCATCAGTTATTTTGCTCCCCAAATAGCAAAACTCCTTTACTACTTTAAGTGCCTCATTTCCTAATCTAATTCCCTCAGTATCACCCGACTTAATTCGACTACATTCCATTATCATCATTTTGCTTTTGTTGATGTTCATCTTATACCCTCCTTTCAAGACACTGTCCATTCCGTTCAACTGCTCTTCCAAGTCCTTTGCTCTCTCTGACAGAATTAGAATGTCATCAGCGAACCTCAAAGTTTTTATTTCTTCTCCATGGATTTTAATACCTACTCCGAACTTTTCTTTTGTTTCCTTTATTGCTTGTTGTATGATGTATTAACAACAAACTATCAGTGTCATGCTTAATGCTGTTCATGATATTGTTGTTGTGGTCTTTAGTCCAGAGACTGGTTTGATGCAGATCCCCATGCTACTCTAACCTGATGCAAGCTTCTTCATTTTCAAGTACCTACTGCAACCTACATCCTTCTGAATCTGCTTGGTGTATGACAGCTAAATTTAACTGAGTAAATTAAGAGAATAGCTACTACTCTGAGCAAAGTTCCCACCTTCTCAGTTATGCTGTTTGTCTACTGTTATCATCACAGTACTACTTGATTATGGTAGTTTTTTTAAAAAAAATGGGCCCTATTCACAGCACATCATTACTTATAGCTTTCCAACTTCTACTTGCCATGTGTATTGAACTAGAATTATGAGGACCTTTGATCCATACCAGATTATGTTGTGAAACATATTTGATGCAATTTGTGATTTCATTCTTTGTTCAGCTGTAATTGTAAGTCTGCAGTGCAAAATGGGAGCCTGTGGGATTGGTGTACTGTATAGAAACATTTATTTAAATTTTAAACTTTTCTGAGTTTGTGTCTATTTGGAAAATTTTTTTTAAAATAGAAGTTAACTATCCTATAAATTCCATTTGTTAAATTTGACCATATGCCATACACTTCATGCTTTACAGTATTTTTGCTACCAAATTTCTCATGATACTTGATTATTCACTGAATTGAGAACTGTTATAATTTTTAAAATGCAAAACTTTTCATTGAGAAGAACAGTCAAATGGAAGAAAATACAAGATGTCCATTGTTTTTTGCACTGTGGCACAGGCCATAATTTCCAAAAAGACTCTATTTCAAAATTAGGTACAATAATATAAAATTGTTTTTATCTTTATAAATTTTGCTAACATCAAGAGGTATGCTTTCATTACAACAGCTCACTTGTGTATGTGGAGAACTATGTAAGATAGCAAATTTGACCAATTACCAGGTCGGGAAAAATCTATAACTTCATGCTATGTTATATCTTTTGTCATACATGCCAAAACTTATTTAGTCTTTTTTTCAAGCTTGAGGGGCAGACTTTGTCTATATACAGAGTTGTAAGTCAATAATTGTGCTGTGGATTGAACGTGTGTCATGTAAAGCTTTTACACTGGAAACTGTGATATGGATTGAAAATTCAAAATATTTTACAAACTTGTCACCTGAGGACAGTGACTAGTACAAAATCTGTGTATTCTCACAAGATGACACTTTTTAGTGATGTGCAAAAAAGCAATGCATAAGTCTCATTGTTTGCCATGTCTAGACGGGAAATAAACAAAAACGGGACAAAAATGAGAATAAGTATCTTCACTGATATTCAACAAAGCTGGGTCTTTACATCATCCCCTAGAGAAGACAACACATGGTGCCACAAATACATCCACAAAATAAAATGAGCATTAAAATTTTTTGTTCATTGCAATAACCTTTTCTTTCTGTGGATTTACATAGCCATACGACCAGCAGAAGAAATGCAATACATTATCATCAAACTATGTAACAATGACTTTTAATTGGAAATAGAGAACAGCATTGTTAGACATATACTTAACAGAATTTTCCAGCTCCCAAGTCCAGATATTCCAATGATTTTGAAAAGAGAATGGCTGATGAGGTTTGTTTTTCATTTTCTTTTTAATTGGTAGGGATTCCCTATTTCTTGCTTTGTATTGGATAGGGGCATGATGAATATCTTCCTACAAGAGTATAAAACTCCAAAGCAAACCATCCACAAGGATGTAAAGTCTACATGACAGTTAATTTTTGTTTCTTGTATTGCTACTGTATAAATAGCAATTCAACTTTAACTAATTTTTTACTGTAAGCAATGAAAACCATGAAGGAGTAAATTCAGTGGGAAGTGAGTATAAGAACTGGAAGATCCTTATAAAGATTTCTGCAAGGCATACAACATTCTTACTGCTTGCTTTTGCTTTTGTTGCACTGACCCAAAATATAATCCGTAAGACAACAGGGAGTGAAGATACACAAAATAAGCCAACATTTGTGTGTTTGGTTAAACACAATGGGAGATGCTGAACTGAGCTTCTTTGTTATTTTACCTCTGTGCTATCCATCCTTAACTCATTACTCAGCTGGATGAAAATTAGTTTTACACACAGTGTGTTTAATTTTCAGTATGACCGTTAATGCCTACGTCTAGTGTTAACAAATCATTATTTCATTTAAAACTGCATAATATGGGTCTTGGTGAGATTGAGAGCTAAAGTGCTACCCATGAACTACTTGTAGTCCTGCTCACATATCATTTGAGCTGTGTTTGGACCCTTGATTAGTATGCTTGAATCAACAACAAATATTACAGTTCTTGCACTGCATTAAAAGTCAATTTAAGATCATTTATGTGGGTTAGAAACAAGACTGAGCCCAGTACCAATCTTAAGAGTGTATCACAGGTTGTGTTCCCCCATTCTCAAGTTAGTTTCATGTTTAAGACATTATATTGTATGCTAGTCGGGGGCCTAGAAACAACAGAGAGGCTCTGTCCCCGCCGCAGCTGCGGTGATCCACAACCCCATGACAACTACCGCAGTCCACTTCACCCCTCCACCTCCCCACACCGAACCACTCTTTCAGGGTTATTGAGCGGTTTTTTCTGACACTAATGTCATGTATGTACTTTTAACAACCCACCTTTTGGAAGTGTCAGTGAGTGCCGTTTCGTGATCAGAATTGGCTAGCTGTGACATGATCTTTTTAGCTGTCATTATAGCTGTCTCATAGAGATAGCTACCAACTGTAGTAATTATAAAGAGGCCAATTGTTGGATTACATATGATGTACAGACCATCAGTGTAAAAAAGACTGGCCCACTTGAGAAAATTAAAACTCTCAGTCGAAGAATAATTAACCGAGCCAGATACTTCTAAGTCACAATATTTTGTGTTCCCAATATCTGGTTTGAGCCATCAGCATAACACATCATAACAAATGTGTTACATTGGCAACCCTAAAATGTGCTGTAAATGTAAAGATACTACTGTGCTATATACGTAATTTTATTCAAAAATATGTATATTTCGTATCTGATTGTTTCTTTTTCATGTAATCATACAATACACATGTTGCTCAAGATAAATGTTAAATGAATGAAGAAAGTGTTATAATAATGTCAATAAGTGCTCTGACAAGCAACAAGATACAATACAATAAATTAAATTGGTAAAGTAAAGAATAAAGAAAATTGTACAGATATGGTATTGTCGTGTACAACAGCACAACGGAAGGAAATGTTTCACTCATTTAGTAGTAAATGGTAGTATAGCATTCTCCAGTGATAAAATCTGTTTATTTAAGTCCCTTGCTAGCTAGAGATTTCATTACCTACAAAACTTATCATTATCATATAATTATTATACATTTTGTAAGAAAACCACAAAGTGGTGGGTATCAATAATTAAGCACCTGCAGTTCATGACAGTGATGTGGTGTTGTTTCGAAAGAAATATTTTTCATTAATAACTGCTGTGTCCAACATAGTGAGATGCCTAAGAAATAATATGTTTGAAATCAACAAGAGAAATCTTTATTGCGAAACAACAGGACATTGACAAAACAGAGAGTTACTTCTTATAAAACTTAAAATCACACTCTCTCAGTCTTCTATCAGGCATTTACCTGTAAAAGAATGAAGTTAATTAAGATGATGGGATGTAGAGATTAGTCCAACAAAGTTTCCTCACTGGAAGGAAGGGCACGTACTCGGCAGTAACTGGTCGAAGATACTCCTAGGAGGCGATGTCAGAAAGGTGTTATGTTGCACAGCAGTGGCTGCAAATGGGCTCTGATTGAAAGACTAGGATTATCTGCCACACGAATTAGCACAGAGCATCAGCAAAGACCTGCCGACGAGTGGAGACAGTGCAGGGTGGGTGGTATACTCGTGGATCTATCACCATGTGCATGACTCTGGAGAGGGAAGTGGATTTGCAGTGAGGGGGACCTCTGGTTGCACTTGCCCCCCTGTCTATTAGTTGAAATATGACATTCACTGGCAGCCAATATCCTGGGAGGTACCCAGCCTCGAAGTCAGGGTTGAACTCCACATTGTTGGCAGATGATGACCTGGTGTATATCAGCCTGGAGCACTCTGGTCGATTTCCATTGTGGTTGACCCACGGATGGGTGCTGATCAGCTGCAGTCCACTGTTGAAGCTGAAGAGGCTGTCATAGGTAGTGCTCGAGTGATGGTTTCTGGCTGTGCAGGAGACGAATCTGTAAAAGATGAACCACGAATGGCCTGGAAAAGGAGTTGTAAAATCCAGATGGGGTTGTAGCCACTGTGCAGTTACTCTGGCTACAGCAAATAGTGACATCCTGAGGCCGCTCACTCATTTCGGCAGGATGTGCAAGCTGCCATCACAGTAGCAATGGCGTCAATCCCTTTTTGATACACGTGTTCAGACGACAGGCGTTTTGATGGCACGACGCCTCGTGATCGTGTTGAAGCAGGTGTAGGAACTGGTGTTAGAGGGAGGATGGAATGACAACCTGAGTCAGGCCATTTTTGCCCTGGAGCAGTAGGACACCCAATGAAGGCAGAGAATTCACAGTTGTGATGCCAATAACTTTGAACTTCAGGGTTGAACACTTTCTGGTGATGCATTGAGCATCCCTGCTGGACCAGGAGGAGGAGCTCATGAAGATTGGGGTCTTTTTCTGAGTGCTGAGCCACCAGTTCGGCATTGATAGTATGTGAAGTGATGGCGTCTTCATCAGTGGCATCTGACTGGCAGTGTGCTTCTGGATTACAGTCAAAAGAGGAGTTCTGACCCACAGGCAATCTTGACAATAAGACAGCGTGGCATGGTGAGATGTAGAATGGTACTGGATAATGCAGGATTAACTGGCAAGAAATAGAGTCCATCATTGAAGGCAGTGAGTCAATTTTGTGGAGAGATCCATATCAGATAAAAATAAGGGTATGAAAAGTTGCTTTTTGAATAATTAATAAAATATGCCCCCAAAACATTAAATTAATGCTTAAATAAATCAATAATAATTTTTCTCTGTGTAAATAAATCTGAAACTTAAGGGGAAAAGGTCATAATTTAATATAATAAATGTATTTTTTTTAACTGTGGATACAAAGAATGTTCCAGAGAAATGCTTATGTATCAAAACTTTACAAAAGACACTCTATAAAACAAGTTGAAGGCAGTCACTGTAATTTGTTTTGACTGTATGAAAGCAGGAGCCGCACTCCTATTCCTCTCTCATTTGTTATTGGTTGCTTTATTATAAAATGTAAGTGTTGCTCTTATATCTGTAAGTTTTGATTAAATAATTATATTAATTTAGTGCTAACAGCCATGTCTGAATCAAGAAACCTACTTTCCTCTTCCGTTAATGCCACATCTCAATTTATTACATTGCACTTTAGAATTTTTCCAGGCTGCAGTAAAGGAGAGTTGCTGACAAATTGTTTGATGGCCATAGCTGAATGCTACTAGTGTTAATCAGTATTTACTTATCTAACTTTTATTTCAGCTTCCCTGAGACCTCTTTTACTGACGTTTTCTATCACTATATGGAAAATGTAATTACACAAACTGCATAATTTTCAGATTGGTCACTGGCCTCTGAACAATGCCTTTGGTCAACATTCTCGTTGGTCTAATGGAAACTTGCTTTTGGATGGTGGAATACCAATCAATTAACAAGCAAGTAAAAATTTTCTGTGCACTGTTTTACAGTTTCAGAATCTTTGCCACCAGCAAGTGTGATTAAAAGTTTTTTTTAATATTACCAAATAACTGTTTAACACTTAGTAAATTTCTTTTGGGTAGTTGAATTAATTTCATTCAGAAATATTTAATGAAGATATCAGAAATTAACTTCCACAGCTAATATTAAAGTCAATATTTAAAAATTAAGTCTCGCACCTCCAAAAAATCATAATATAATATTTCAATATAAATAATATTATAGGTAGCAATGGTTTGTGGCCTGTCAACAGAGTAAAATGGCATACACATAGTCATGGAATTTTTTTAAAGTGAAGATTATGGCCAGAGCCTCCTTTTCGATCTGTCCACAGTTGCACTGGGGCAGTGTCAATGTTTTTGAGATGGAAGTGACTAGCCATTCCATGCCATCAGTGATGTGAGAGAGGACAGCTCCAAATATATAATCAGATGCATCTGCTGTGACAATCACAGGGAGTGAGGGGTCATAAGCCATCAGACATGTGGGCTGAACCAATGCTTGTTTGAGGTCCCAGGAGGCATGTTCACGTGCTGTGTACCAATTCTATGCCACATTTTTATGTAACAGATGGTGCAGCAGTTCCAGAGTTGGTCAGAATGGGGGATGAACTTACAATAGTAATTCAGTTGATCTTATATGGACTGGAGTAGCTTGACATTAATTTTCTCAGAGGTGTCAAGTTCTGCATAGCCTGGACATTTGTGGCATCAGTCACATACCTGCGACACTGGGGATATGCCCCAAATATACGATTTGAGGAGTGAAAGACTAGCACTTGTCCAAGTTACAGTGAAGATTTACTGCCTGTAGGAGGGAAGAAAGGTCATCAGTGTTGTCAGTCATGTGTTGGAAGACCGTCCTGTAATAATTATGTCATCCAGGTAATTGGCTGTGCCTGACACTTTCTGTGAAAAGTGTTCTAAATATCTCTGAAACACCAGTGGGGTGCTTGCAGTCCCAAAGGGCAGGTGATTGTAGCAGAAGAGACCAAAGATGTGTTTATCTCCAGCAGGTCTTCCAGTGCTGTATCTAAAGGAAGCTGCAAACATGTACCCTTGAGACCAATTTTCGCAAAAGTTTTGCCCCCAGCCAGCTGAGTAAGAATTTTGTCCTCCTTTGGGACTGTGTGTGATAATGGTGTTCTCGAAGTGACCACATATGCAGCAGAAGGAGCCATTCAATTTGTCAACCAGCACAATGGGTACTGCCCATTGACTGTTGGAAACAAGTATCAAGAAGCCAGCATCCTGCAAACGTCGGAGCTCGACACGTGACTCACCCGCGAGGTAAATGGGACATTCTGAGCCTCGAAAAAATGGGGCACGGCTGTCAGTAGAGGGAGATGTGTGCTTCAAATACAGTGCTGCCTGCAGTATAAGGCTTGATACTTTGATACTTCAAGTGCAGAGCTCAGTAGTAAGAACTTTCTGTGCTGGGCTGGATGCTATTGGTTGCATCATGCACCTCTAGCCCCAAAGCATCATAGAGATCCAATCCCAATAAATCAGTACTGCCTTGGTGTACTGACAACAAGGAGCCACATCCTGCACATTGTGGCACCATACTGGAAGAGGGGTGTGAACTGTCCTATGAGCATCAATGTGTTGTCACTATAACTGCAAAGGCACCGGTCAAATGTTTGGAGTGGGAGAGAGCCCAACCACTGGCGGGTGTCACATACGATAATCAGTGAGGTAGAACCAGTGTCCACCTGGAAGTCGACTGGGTAACCATTGACATACAGCTGCACAGACGCTCGTCAATCCCGAATGGGGAGTACCACACGGACATGGTGGACCACCGGGTCTGTCACGTCAGGTTGCTCTACTAGAAAGGGTCCACCTGAGAGTAATCCAGGTACATCTTGTAGGAGGCTCAGCAGACATCTGCACTGTGACTTGTTTTGCTATATGAGGCACATTTGGCATGGCAAAACTGGCATTGGCACCTAGGATAGATAACGAAACAGTGAATGCAGGAGGGCAACTGCTGAGGGTGGTAGGATGATAAAATCTGTTTAATGGGAGGGGAAAACTCCCAGAGTAGGTGGACTGCTGTAGTGTTAGATGTTGCTTGGGATGGGCAATGTAGATGTGAGACAGATCATGCAGGGATGCTGACACATGAAGAGACTGCTTGAATGCCTAAATGAACAAAAGTCATTCAACTTCAGTAAGTCTGTCCAAAGCCCCACATCTGGCACGAACAACTATCATGTCCTGAGTGAGTGATGTGGCAAACAGCTGTTGACATTTATCATTCGTGCATAAAAAATGGCATTCCCAAGATAGACTTCGGAGCTCGGAGATCCACTCCCGATACGATCGCACCTGCTGCTTACTGCAGCTAAAGAATTTGTGCTGTGCCACTGCAGTGTGTTCCTTGGAGTTAAAGTACTCCTACAAGCAAAATTTCAGTTCCTCATACGCCGAGACATGTAGTTCAGGTTAGGGCAGTAGACCTCTGGGCCAGTGCAGGTGAGGACGAACACCCTGCGACGGGCATTTCCAGAGAAATCATTAGCCAGAAAGTGATGCTTGAGGTGGGCCATATAGTTCGCCCAAAATTCCACTTTTCCTCTCAGAGGCCAGAAATGGTGGATGAGCTCTGGAGGGGCCACTAGCCACAAAGCCCATTCGAGAACAGCGTTGTGATCTGTCAGCAGATGCCACAGTAATGTCTGCCACTGTGTTTACCGATCTCTGCACGATGCGCCATGTATCTCACGGGAGCAGCAGCATCTCGTGTGTCACATTGAGGGGTTCAGAAATCAGGCATTCGGGCATAGAGAAGCAAGAAGTTCTGACCTATCTGTTGACCTGGAAAGAGTAAAGAACAAAAGAACACACACATGATCACTAGGGTCCAAGGAAAACCTCATTGCAATTGCTATGTCTCAAGAGTGAGAAGCCTAAGAAATCAGACATTCCAAATCAACGAAAGAAAGCTTTATTACAGCATGATAGGACATTGATAAAACAAGAAGCTTCTTTGTACAAGACTTCATACCACATTCTCTCAGTCCTCTGTTAGATGTCTGCTGAAAAACAACAAAGTTAATTAAGATGATGGGATGTAGAGATTGATCCAACTAAGTTTCCCATTGGAAAGAAGGACAGTGTACTTGGCAATAGCTGGCCAAAGGCACTCCTCAGAGGCACATTAGAAAGATCTGAAGTTTCATGGCTGTGGCTCCAACTGATTGAAAGGCTAGTGTTATCCAGCACATAAGGTCGCTCAGAGAATAGGTGGAAAACTGCTGGTGAGTGGAACTGTGTCACAGAGGTGTATCTGCGGATCTATTACCGTGCACGTGACTCAGTGGAGGGAAGTAGGTCACCAGCAAGGAGGATCTCTGGTTGCACTCGCCCTACCATCTATCAGTTGCTATATGACACTTGCCAATAGCGGAAGTCGTGGGGGTGGGGTGTGTGGTGTGGTGGGGAGGGGGGGGGGGAGCAGTGCCCTGGTGGTATACATGTACATGACACTTCTCCATCTACTTGGTTACTGGTCCATTAGGCATACTGCCGGTATGTGACAATAACATTTTGCTGTGTAATCAAAAACTTATATTGTTTATACATGGAAATGCTATATCTGCTGTTCCAATTATTAGGGCCAACACCATATGTAGTTTGTTTACTGCTAATCACAATATGATCAGCTGTAACTTTGATCAGTATGGTTAAAACTAGATGACAAGTTACCATGATGGGATTGTCATCACAGACAGATAATCTGGCTAGTAAGCAAGATGATCTGACCAATGAGGTAGCACAGATCGGTGAACATGTTAAAAATCAAATCAAGCAGTTGAAAACCAAAGTTGCTAACCTTGTAACTAGGTCGTTATGAGCAGATCTTGAAAAACATGACAACTGAAATTTCAGTAGTCCAAAATGTTATTAAGGGTATTCCTGAATAGGTAAAACATTAACTGAGAACTTTAATACTCTACAATTAGAATTAAATACTTTAAAATCAACACTCAGTAAGTAGTAACACAATCTTTCTACCAAACACAAAAAGAGGGTAGATGAGTTTTTAAGAGAGAAATATGATAAAATTATAGTAAGGTTAGAGGCAGAGTTACAAAAAATTGTGCAGTAATGAAGTTCACTGAAGCACCAAAGAAACTGGTATAGGCATGGATTTTCAAATACAGAGTTACATAAACAGGTAGAATATGGCACTGCAGTTGGCAATGCATACAAGACAACAAGTGTCTGGCGCAGTTGTTGGATCAGTTACTGTTGCTACAACGGCAGGTTATCAAGATGTAAGTGGGTTTGAATGTGGTGTTATAGTCAGCACATGAATGATGGAAACAGCATCTCTGAGGTAGGAATGAAGTGGAGATTTTCCCATATGACCATTTCACAAGTGTACTGTGAATATCAGGAATCTGGTAAAACATCATATCTCCAACATCGCTGCGGCCATAAAAAGTTCCTGCAAGAACAGCACCAATAACTGAAGAGAATCGTTCAGTGTGACCCAAGAGCAACCCTTCCACAAATTGCTGCAGATTTCAGTGATAGACCATCAACAACTGTCAGCATGCAAAACATTCAATGAAACATCATTGACATAGGCTTTTGTAGCCAAAGGTCCACTCATGTGCCCTTGATAACTGCATGACTCAAATCTTTATGACTTGCCTGGGCCCATCAACACTGACATTGGACTGTTGATGACCAGAAACATGTTGCCTGGTCAGACAAGTCTGATTTCAGATTGTATCAAGAGGATGGACTTGTATGGGTATGGATACAGCCTCATCAATCCATGAACCCTGCATGTCAACAGGAGTGTCCCAGGAAAGTGTGACAGGATCATTATTATTTCCTAATGATCTGGCAGACAAGCTGATCACTATGATGTATGATAAGCTGTCAAAGTTGAGTGACTGTAGGAGCATACAAGATGACTTAGGCAAAAATTCTGGTTGGTGTAATTAATGGGAGTTAGCTCTTAATGTAGAAAAAAAGGAAAAATAAGTCAGTTAATGCAGATGAGCAGGAAAAATACACCTGTAATGTTCAGATGCAGCATTAGTAGTGCCCTGCTTGAGACAGTTATGTCATTTAATTATCTGGGCATAATGGTGCAAAGCAATATGAAATGGAACAAGCATGTGAGTATTTTGGTGGGGAAGGCTAATGATCAACTTTGGTTTATTGAAAGAATTTTGGGAAAGAGTAATTCATCTGTAAAGGAGACATATTCTTGAGTACTGCTCAAGTGTTTAGGATCTGTAAAAGGGTTGGATTAAAGGTAGACATCAAAGCAGCTCAAAGGCAGGCTGCTAGATTTGTTACCAGTAGCTTTGAACAGCATGCAAGTGTTATGGAGATGCTTTTTGAACTCAAATGGGAATCCCTGGAGGAACAGCAACCTTCTTTTTGAGGAACATTGTTGAGAAAATTTACAGAGCTGGTATTTGAAGCTGACTTCAGAACAGTTCTACTGCCAACAACATACATTTCACATAAGGATCATGAAAATAAGATACGCAAAATAAGGGCTCATATGGAGGAATATAGACAGTCACTTTAACCTCATTTTATCTGTGAGTGGAACAGCAAAGGAGATAACTAGTAGTGCTACAGGGTACCCTCCACCATGCATTGTATGAACATAGATGTAGATGTGGACAAATCTGACCTCAAGGCATAACTGGAACCCGAACCAGAAATATGGTCCTTAAACATAACTTCACAGGACGTTTCAGCTTGGTCTGTATACAGGGTGATTATAATTAAAGTTAAACTTTCAAACTGCTGTAGAAATAACACCACTGGTCATAATGACGTCAAATAGCATTGGAATATTATCGGAGAAGGGGAAAATGTATAGAAGAAAAAAAATAAATAGTTATAAAATGTAGCAATAGATGGTGCTGTTAGCATCATAATTTAATAGTGGTCAACTATAAATAACAAACAAATCATACAACAATGCCTAAGTTGTATGTTTGATGTTAAACAAACTGTACCATTCAGTATGCATGGGTGTACAGGTGTGATACTGTTAGTTACATAAGCCCTTCCACAACGGTAATGTCACACTGGATGGGGAACATCGGTTTTTAATTGTCCTGAGGGCAAAAACCACATAAAAAGCATCAATCACATCAGTTTTTAGTTGCCCTGAGGCCAAAAATTGCATAAAAAGCATCGATCAAAATCAAATCAGATTATTAATTTCCATGTGACTGACACAAAACATGTTCAATATGTTGTCCACCATTTTCTCCAACAAGTTGAAATCGAGAAACAGCATGTTCCACAACTGTTCGAAGTGTTTCTGGGGTCACGTTCAGGATGTGTTGCACAATGTGTGCATTCAATGCAGCTAAGTTTGCAACTGGAACACTGAACATAACATCTTTCAGATAGTCCCAGAGCCAGAAGTCACACGGATTAAGGTCAAGGTGATCAGGATGGCCAGGCTGTAGGGAAATGGTGGCTGATAATTCTAGCATTTCCCAAATGGCACTTCAGCAGCTGCTTAACTGGATTTGCAATGTGTGGAGGTGTGCCACCTTGTATAAAAATGATCCCATCCACACATCCATGCTGTTGGAAAGCTGGAATGATGTGGTTCCATAAAAGACACTCATAGCACTTACCAGTGACGGTACAGGTAACAGGACCGGAAGCATCTGTCTCTTCAAAAAATATGGACCTATGATAAATGATGCCATAAAGCCACATCACACAGTGGCTTTTTCAGGATGAAGTGGTACTGGTTGATTTTTGTGTGGGTTTTTCATTGCCCATATTCAACAGTTCTGTGTATTGGCATATCCTGTCAGATGGAAGCAGGCTTTTTTTGCCCACAAAATCTTCCAGTGCCCATCACTGTTCACTTCCACGTGAGCAAGAAATTCTAAAACTAAGATTTCTCTTGCTGGCACATCAAAATGGCTTGGTTCAAATGGCTCTGAGCACTATGGGACTCAACTGCTGAGGTCATTAGTCCCCTAGAACTTAGAACTAGTTAAACCTAATTAACCTAAGGACATCACAAACATCCATGCCCGAGGCAGGATTCGAACCTGCGACCGTAGCGGTCTCGCGGTTCCAGACTGCAGCGCCTTTAACCGCACGGCCACTTCGGCCGGCTGGCACATCAAAAGGAAGCAACTCATGCACGTGGGTGATTTTGAATAGATGGCAAAGAAGGATGTTTCATGGGGTTTCACGCACTGTACTCATGGGTATGTCCAATGTTCAGACAATTCTCCTTGCACTACACATTTGCACACAACCACTCATCTCCTCTTGCATTGCTGTGACCACTGCTTCCACTGATGTTGAATCAATTCATTTCCTCCGTCTACCAGGTTGCACACCAAAAGAATCCATGTTTTCGAATTTCTGAATCATTTTCTCCATACCCACAGCAGTTATCAGACCAATGCCTTTTTTCAAATCCTTCAGTGTCCAGAACTTCTGCAAAGGGATATATGCAGAGTCATCATTCTTGTAATACAGTTTTATAAGCAGAGCGTGATCCTGCATTGAGACAGTCTTGGCAAATGTCGCAAATGTGAAAGGAGGAAAAGCCGTGTACCCGGCATGTTTTTACCAACTTCAGTGGGTCATGAACATGACAGGTGTTTTTGTTTATGTATTATGATACATACTGTATAAATGCAGATGTAGATGTAGATCTATTAATCAATTTTCACACTATTTTTTTTTTTCTTCTGCCATACATTTTCCCCCTTCTCTGATAATATTCCATTGCAAATTAATGCCATTCTGACCAGTGGTTATTTCTACACCATTTTGAAAGTTTAACTTTGATTATAATCACCCTGTATACTTAGATGTATTCACCACAAGTGGTGATGTAAACACTTGTTGGCTTGTGGGTCTCCCATTTCATCTTCTCCCTATGTTTACACCTCAGCCTATTATTTGTTGGAATGATACATTCTGGGACAATATCTTTCATAGCAAATAATACATCTGCTCTATTTGAAAGTGTTCCACAGTATGGAATTCTATGAGAAGAAATTATCCTAGGGCCATACTCCATCACAGGTAGCAATGTAGATGAAATATTCTGCTGATCTTGGCTGAAGCAGTCGTATGGCTATTTTCCTTTTTCTTTTTTAAAAGGCTCACATTAATACTCAGGACAAAATCAACATGGTACCTATTACAACTTGCTACAACAACATGCTACAAATTGGATGACCTTATATTTGTATCATTCATATACTGCTTTAGATAATGGAGTGCTATGTAATCTATAAAGCATTGACCAGAAAGCTACCTTTTTATACTGCAGAGGGTTGGAGGAAGAGCTGTTAATAGCCAAATCTGTGCTTGCAGGTTTCCTGTATGTGTCAAAGTCAAAAGAATTCCCTGACATATTGACCATTATGTACAAAAATGCTAAGTTGCATTTACATTACATTCAAATATAAATTGTATATACTCATAGAAACTATTAATATGATTGAGGAAATCATCACACTCCAGGGTGGGACACCTGTATAAAAGAAAGATGTCACTGACATAGTGTGTGCACAGCAGGACTTTAGTATAGTACACAGGTAATACAGTGCAGATCCGATGTTCTACGTTAGTCATAAAAGTATTTGCCAAACAAAATGGCAAAGGGGAAACCATAGCTGGTTCATGGTTCTGAATGTAGATGTCATCACCAAACTTGTAATGGCTGAAATTTGAAACTAAGTCCAGGAGCTGCAGGACATCCTCAATGTCCTCTAGCAAGTAGCCTTCATCTGTAGTGCTTGAGACTGTCCCTAACAATATATTTAACCATATCCAGGAGGATAATGGAATACATGTTTTTGACATCTAATGATATCATGGATGCACCTGGAGGTACGTGTAGACCAAAAAGTTGGCTGTTTAATTCATGTCTATTAGAGGTACTAAGATGAACCAGGTGTTTGAAATTTTTAGCTAATATTCAGCTAAAAAATTTTCAAAGAGGTAACATGGTCCACTTTTCACATTGGCAATGACGGCAGACTGGAAACCCAGGCTTATGTGTCTTCATAGCACCATATAATCTGGGAGCACAGTTATTCATAGCCCACAACAGGTCCTAGGTTTTTATCCCTATGTCTATGAGTTATTCACTTGACATTTGCTGTCTTCATTAATATGTTTATTTTTTTATGTCCAAGTCCCAACCAATTCCTTAAATTTTATCATACATTATTTATGTTTCTTCAGATGCATCAATTGCCTCAGGACTATGTTTTGACATCCTGTCAGTTCATGTATGGCAGTCGCAGCTTTCCATCCTCGTGCAGCTTCAGCAGAGGTACTGTTTACTCAATACTTCGTCTTTTATCCTCTCCCTCCTCATTCTCCCTGCCCCCTCTTTCCGGTGCTTTTTACCACCTTACCTTTCATCCCATTTGTTCATAGGTTCCAATTACAATGCCATGTTATAATCCATGGTTATCACTTACTGCAAAAATTTCCAAATTTTAAAGAAAGGGTTGGGATTAGACTGTAAAATTAGCTTCATCATTATAATGTAAGTATTCATTCTTAGGACTCTTTTTATTACTGTGACATGTTCTTTGTGCAATATTGTTTATGGTCTCTCTGTTTTTATTCATATTTGCACCTGATGATGTAAATCAAATTATGAAACTGTTTGTGTCTTTAATAAATGATTTACAACAGCTGCACCAGTTTTTATTCAACACGTAAATTTCTTTAATGATATTTTCCCTCCTCCTAGCCTCTATCTGTATGGACATATATAAATATATAAGTTATCTATGATTACAATAAATACCACTGAATAGATATATCATGTACTTCTCATTTTTTTTGTACTAATGCCATATATGTATTTTTAACAGCTCACTCTTTGGAAGTGTCAGTGAGTTTTGCTTCATGATCAGAATTAGCCAGTTTTGGTGTGATCTGTTTAGCCACCATTACAGCTATCTCACTGAGATAACAGCTAATTGTGGTAATTATATAGTGCTATGAAGTCCACGTTACCAGTGGGAACAACTATGGCACACTTGAGATATTTAAAACTCACAGTCACAGAATAATTAACCAAGTCAGTTACTTCTAAATCATAATATTTTGTGTTCCCAATATCTGGTTTGATATGCCAGTGAAAACTGTGTAGTAAAAAATGCATTAGAGGAAGCAAAATAACTGGTGATAGCAAAAGAAAAGAGGACATAAAATGCAGTCCGTAACATCTTACATAAATCTGTTAGGAGGTGTTATCTGCAAGCAAAAGTGGTGCAAAACAGTACTGGCAAGCAGAAGGAGTCAATACCATCAAGATTCAGTGGCAACTGCGTCATGTGTATGGGTATGGGGGTTATGAGCGATGGTGGTGTGAGGGATTAGTGCAGATACTTCAAGGTCGAGCATACAGATATGCGTGATCGGAATGGTTGAGAAAGACATTCAGATGTAACTGAGGGAACACATGCAACATGTTGATGAAATTGGGTAAGCAAGATACCTGTTCACAATTTCTGAACTTACTGAAGCTGTGCTTCAGATTTCAAGGACGACTGTGTTTAACATTTTCATAGAGAGATTAGGTTGCTATATGATTTGTTAATGATGAATACCAAAATATCTAACCCATGTTGACAAAATAGAGACAACGGGTCTGGCATTGATGCTCCTTCAGTGCTACTACGAAAAGAGAGAGGTATTTCACAACAGAATCCTGATTGGACACGAGACAAAGGTGCACCAGGTGATTTCTGAAATTACAGAACACTCCAAACAATGGAGCCATACTTATTTTCCCAATAAGCAAAAAAATTCAAGCAGATAATGTCAAACAATAAAATAATGTTGTTTGGGATCACAAAGGGATTTTGGCAACAGATATCATGAGAATACTGTGCACCAATATTGTGATATTACAGGTTTATTATGAGACTCCTGTTGTTGTTGTGGTCTTCAGTCCTGAGACTGGTTTGATGCAGCTCTCCATGCTACTCTATCCTGTGCAAGTTTCTTCATCTCCCGGTACTTACTGCAACCTACATCCTTCTGAATCTGCTTAGTGTATTCATCTCTTGGTCTCCCTCTACGATTTTTACCCTCCACACTGCCCTCCAATGCTAAATTTGTGATCCCTTGATGCCTCAGAACATGTCCTACCAACCGGTCCCTTCTTCTTGTCAAGTTGTGCCACAAACTCCTCTTCTCCCCTATTCTATTCAATACCTCCTCATTATTTATGTGATCTACCCATCTAATCTTCAGCATTCTTCTGTAGCACCACATTTCGAAAGATTCTATTCTCTTCTTCTCCAAAATATTTATCGTCCATGTTTCACTTCCATACATGGCTACACTCCATACAAATACTTTCAGAAATGACTTCCTAATACTTAAATCTATACTTGATGTTAACAAATTTCTCTTCTTCAGAAACTCTTGCAGACCTCTAAAGATCAATCCAAAAGGAAAGGTGCAGGATGATTACAGCCTGTCTCTTCTTCATCAAAATGTGTGACCACATATTGTGATTCAAACAAAGGATAAATTCTGATTTTTTGGCTGGGAGATTTTTCAGTATCCTCTCTATAGTCCGAACTTGGCGCCAAGTAATTTTTCTCTCTTCCCCAAGATGAGGGCCTGGCTGATTAGTACAGCACATTGTACTTGGCAATGAACTCGTGCATGCTGTCAAAAGCTGGCTGAAGCACCAAATCATACTATTCTTTGATGAAGGGATAAAGAATCTGGTGTCATGATATGACAAATGTTTCATTTTTGGCAGAGAATATGTGAAAAATTAGTGTCAACATTTAAGTGAAGACTGTATTTTTTTTAAAAAAATTAGTGTTTTAATAGCCAATCAGAGGTTTATTTCTGAGTAGCCTTGTACAACCTTTACAAATGAAAGAGAAATAGTGATGTAAAAAGGATGATTCAGTTATATAATGAGCCAATTTACAGAATGCGGAATAAAAAGATAAAGAAACAAACCCTAGTACAGTCGTATAAAAGAGTGAGACTATCATCCATGCCATATGAAAGTGATACTTTGACAGTAACAGCTGGAACTGAGCACAGATTAAAACCTGTCAAGTGATGTTTTTATGAAGAGCAGAATAAATAACGCAGGAATCATACCAGTAAAAACAAACAGGTTTAATGTATGGAATTAAACTGAGAAACTGTGTCACAAGAATGAAGAAAACAGGGTACACTAAACAATAATAATGTACAGATCAACAGAAAAAAGATCATTAGGTAGATCAAGAAAGAGGTGGACTGGAAAGCCACTAACATAACAGGCAAAAGCCAAACTTCTAAGGAAAGAAGAAGAAGAATAAATGCTCCTGGTATTGTATATTCATGTTACACTTGCATCTGAAATCCTGCTGGTATTAAATATTTCTTGGTATTGTGTATTTCACTTGTACTGAAAAGAGGAGTACTACAACTAATACTCTCTAGTTTAAAGAAACAGTAAACACTGAAAGCAACATAACGAAGATGCCAACTTCTAATCGGAGATTCTGTAATGAGCTATTACGGGAAATTTGCAAAGAACATTTTTTTTATATAAGAATGTAAGTGAAGGAACATAATACATTTTGAATTATCTGTAATGAATTGAATTTTTAGGTTTCTTCCTTATTTCATACAGTAAATATGTTTATTTGTTTAACTGCAATGTGGAACAAAGGTAAGGTCTTTTATTATTGTTGTAGCCAAAATTTCTGTAGAGAGGACTGTGGCAGGACATATTGAAATAATGTAACACATTGAAAGACAAGTTATAGTCTGGGATTACTGACATGTGTGTTAACTGGTTTTGAAAGTGAACAGTGAAATATTTCATTCTTGTGTACAGTATGATGAATTACTGCACATAACAAACACAGATGTGGTTTTATGCACAAAACAGTACTGCATTGCGGAAAGTGTAAACTGGAACAAATTCTAAGCTAATCAACACACTCTGCCTTTTCTCTGTATCCATAAAAGTCATCACAGTTTCTCAGACATATCGTTCTCAATCAGACAGTAGAATATACAAGTTAAACAATGGATCAGTGCTATGAACTGGATGACTGTCTGCACACAAACATTTTGGCACAATTACTGGAAACATTATCAACAAATATCAGTTCATGAATACAACATCCTCACTATGTCGTGGTCTGTCTTCCAAGTCTGTCTTCAGTTCTGTAATATTGTGAATGATGAAATCGACTGGCACAAGTAAAAGACAAACGTTCCACCTTGTTTGCAGAGGTCACTGTGTATGATTTAAGCACCACAATTCTGATTCCTACTTCTTTGTCTCCTGTGAGTGGAATAATGCACCATTACAATCACCTGCATTCCACAACATCCCAAAGGTGTTCTATAGGATTCAGCTCAGACCTCTGTGCAGGCCAGACCATTACACAAATGTTATTGTCATGTAACCACTCAGCCACTGGCTGTGCATTATGAACATGTGCTCGATCGTGTTGAAAGATGCAACCGGCATCCAAGAATTGCTCTTCAACAGTGGGATGTAAGAAGGTGCTTAAAACATCAATGTAGGCCTGTGCTGTGATAGTGTCACGCAAAACAACATGGCGTGCAAGCCCCCTTCATGAAAACATGACCAAACTATAACACCACCGCCTCTGAATTTTTATGTTGGCTTATGGGAGGTTTTCTAATTTATATCTCTGACTATCTTGTACACTAGTGATGGTTTTATGCTCTTAATTTTCATCTCAAAGATGTTGATAAACTTTTCCAAGTTGCCAGTTTTACACATATCATTCTGGATACGACAGTAGCATAGATACTCCTCCTATATTGATCATCATTATGTTTAAGTTTTTTCCCCTCTACCTGTGCCTTTGCTGAAACAGTCTGCCAGTCCAGATTTGGTTGTTCCTTGTCATCATGTATCAATCAATATAACACATACTGTGCCAAAGCTAGATTTTGTGGGGGTTTTCAGTGTTCATATCAAATGTGAAGCTATAGGGTTGGGACAAAAACATCATAAGCTTCTGATACTGGCTATTTCATACAGCTATTTTTCACAATTTATCTCATTTCTTGTTCATTTTAATAATATTTAAACAAAGCTCATAATTCATTTACAAATAACAGTTAAATTATAATGACAGAACAATCAATTATTGACAAAAATCAAACAATGGAAAATCCAGGATGGAATGTAACAATACAAGAGAAGGAAAGCTGCTACTCACCATATAGCAGAGATGCTGAGTCACAATGGGCACATCAAAAAGATGCACACAATTATAGCTTTCGGCCATTAAGGCCTTTTGTCAGTAGTACACACACACACACACACACACACACACACACACACATACACACACACACACACACACACACACACACACACACACACACTCTCTCTCTCTCTCTCTCTCTCTCTCTCTCTCTCTCTCTCTCTTGCAAATGCAACTTGCACACATGTCTGCAGTCTCAGAGAACTGAAACCACACTGTGAGCAGCAGCACCAGTGCATGACGGGAATGGTGACTGGGTGAGTGTTATTGACAAAATTATTAAATTTTTATCTAAAATAATCTACTCACTAAGTGGGGGCAGTACACACACATAAAAGGCTCTAGTGACTGGCAAGCTTTCGGAGCCAGTGGCTTCTCCTTCAGGCAGAAGGGTTGAATGGAAAAGAAGAAGGGTGAAGGAAAAGGACTGGAGAGGTCTAGGAAAAGGGACAGATTTTGGGAAAATCATGCAGAACCAAAAGTCAGGGGAGACTTACCATATGGGATGAGAAGGAAAGACTGATTGTTGGGGACTATACTGGATTAGATTCACATCATGTAAGACAGTGCTTCTGTGCATAGAGGTGGAGCAGTGAAGGGATCAGAACTGCATATGCATGGAAGCAGAGAGTGGGCAGACAAAGTCCACGCTCCCAAACTGCATTGCTGCACACAACAGTCAGGCTCATTTGCCTACAGTGCATTGTATTATACGTTCAGATCTGTGAGGGGAGTAGTAAGCATTAAAACCAATTTTGATCAGTTGTCACGAGAGAAATATTAATTCGTGTCTTGATGACATTACGTCCCCTGTTCCACAGATTTACTCCGAGTGAAGTTGGGAGGCAAGAACAGCTGACACAGCTTTGTGAAGACGTGAAGTACAATTTTTCTCAAAATGACAATTGTCTAATGACAAGATCATTGACACTGCTTACAATAATTATCATTTATTGTGATTTGAACTGTATTATAAGTAAAAATTTAATAAACAACAAAATTAACTTCAAGCACAAACCATAATCATTATATTTGCTTGACAACTGCTTCTACTGAATAGGATTTTTAAAAATATGTATAAAGTGCATGTGTTTGACAGTAGTTAAGTGTAATCACTGTGAGTAAAATAGAATTAGTGGTAGAAAAGACTAATGAAAAACCTATCATAAAAATAGTCAGTGTGTTGTCATATTTTTCACTGTTAATGGGCATTATGTGTGCAAACTAACACATTTGACATTACAGTGAGAGAACGCATTTATAATCCATTGAACAAGCAAACAGTTAACCACCATCTATGAATAACTTCAGGGAATGAACCACCGATATCTCGACAAGAAACAGTTACAGTCATTTTAGAGCCTTGTCCAGTTTGTGCCTCAAAAATGACAGAGGTTTACATGTGGATATATCACACTTTTGACAAATTTATCCAGCTGCATTCTCGCGTGTTATTAGAGCGTACGACATCGTGGAATAAACTTAACTTCTCCTTGGGCAATATGAACATTATAGTCTGTGTAATTCAAAGGAAGGATGCATTGGTAAACACACTTTTTACACCACGAGTCTTTAAAACTAAGAAATATTACTACTTTCTTCCAAAGTCTACATCACAGTAACACCGTCACTTCTATTTGAATACGTTTTCGAATAATCTGATTGTAAATTTATGATGATAGGTACAAGGCTTATGTCCATCATCACTTCCCTGTCAAATTATTCTTTCTGAAGCTTTCTGGCTTGCCACACAGACTGTGCCCACACTACAGGTGGAATGTTGCCTATTGCCCCATGCACAAGCGATTCAGTGAATGTTATCTTGAATAGCCTTTTTTTTTCTTTTTCTTTTTTTTTCCTTCCTCTCTTCCACATAGTCTTATCCTTTGCCCAAATTAATTCAATATGCCTAAACTGACAATGACACGTGGGTATCGGCAAAACTGTGAGACCCCATTCGTGTGCAAGGAACTCAAGTTTGTACATCCCGTCATGTGATTTGTATGAGTTTATGAACTGCAGATCACCACGAGTCTGGTTTATACTGTGCTTAATAGTTTTATTTTTAAGCCAGGGAAAAATGTCCACTTTTCTGGAGTTTATATTGGGTGTTTTCTCTGTAACAGTTGAATCATAACTGGCAATGACCGGCTTTGAAGCAAGGTATTACAAGAATTGTGAATCACGTCACGAAACTGACAGCATTCATATCCAAATGGTAGTCACTGCTGTTTTTCTTACACATAAAAACACGTTTACCCTCAGAAACAAAACCAGAAGAAGAGTCAGCATGCAGAATAAGTATCCGAGAACCTATCCCCATGAAAACTTTAAAACTACCAGTAACATCACTCATTTTCCAGCAGATCTTCCTGGAATGATTCTAATTGACCCATGTTTCATCAAGATAATACACTATTGAACTACCTCCTCTTGTATAATGAATCTTTATATCATATGTAGTTCATGCTGCACCTATGTCACTTCTCTGAATGAAAAACTCTCCTCTTAAGATATCAGGAACCAATGTCTTTCAAAATTCTTTGCATTGACGAAGTGCTTACCATTGAGGCTAATTTTCTCCTGCATAATTGTAACACGTTTTTGTGATGTCAGGTATTCATCAGTCACATGGAGCTCTTTCAAACATTGTTGTTAAAACCATCCATTTGTATTACAGGTTTCTTGCGATATCGATGCTTTCCAGACAATATGAAACAGACTTTTTCTACTGTTCCTACAGCTCTGACACTTTCGTTCACAACTCTCTTTACAGTTCTCTTACCGACTCCACATGGTTCTGGAGTCTGTTCTTGTGTCTTCAGTTGTCAACAGTAGGAAACCTGCTTTCAAATTCACGTTTGAAAAAGTTACGAATGTGGCAGATAATCCCGCTCACCTGCTTGTGAAGCACTTCACATTTATTGCCATAACCTGGCGCTTTTTTTTATTGCACTAAAAAATTTACAGATACACATTCACACATATACTGCTACAAGAGAAAAGAATGAATAATTCAGTAGTTGTGAAGTACGCAACAGCGCAGCATGTAGGAGTGAGATTCTCACTGTCTCAACATAGCTAGCTGCTTGGAAAGAGAAAGAACATTATTGGCCGTCAGTGGCTACTGGAGGGGGATGGACAGAACGGCTGAAAACTGGGCTGCCTTCCAACATGACACAGATTTCAGTTCCCACTTGTGGAGTTCTGAGATACTGGTGTCTGGGGGAAACATCCAGATGGTGTGTGTGGTGAAACAGGCGCCGAGGTCACAAACGTCGTGTTGTAGAGCATGCTCTGCAACAGGATATTGTGAGTTGCTAGGATATGCCCTCCGCCTATTCTCATCCATCCTAACTGATAATTTGTTGCTAGTCATGCCAATGTAGGGGGCCGAATAGTGTTTACATAATAGATGGTAGATGACATGTCGTTTCGCAGGTGGCTCTCCCTTTGACAGTATATGTTGTGACAGTTGCAGGGCTGTTACAGGTGGTGATATGAAAGTGCAAAGGCAAGTCTTGCAGTGGGGGTGGTCACAGGGGTGGGAGCAGGAGCCGTAGGGTAGGGACACGGGGGCACGAGGAGCATAGATTTTGACAAGAACACTGTGGAAATTGGGAGGGCGACAGAAAGCTATTCTAGGCATGGTGGGAAAAATTTCAAACAGAATTGGTCTCATTTCAGGGCATGATTTTAGGAAGTCATGGCCCTATTGAAATAGCTGATTAAAACATTCCAGACCAGGATAATACTGGGTCACCAATGGCGTGCTCTGAAGTTGTTTTGTGGAGGGATCAGCAGTACCAGGATTGGATGTGATGGCCCAGGAAATCTGCTTTTTAACTAGGCTGGTGGGGTAATCATGTGCAGTGAAGGCTGAGGTGAGAATGGTGATGTATTGCTGTTAAGAGTCTGCATGCAAACAAATTTGTTTGCCTCAGATACCATGGCTGTATGGGAGGGAACGTCTGACATAGAAAGGATGGCAGCTGTCAAAATGTAAATACTGTTGTTTGTTGGTAGGTTTAATGTGGATGAAAGTGTGTCGCTGGCCTTCGGTGAGGAGATGAACATCAACAAAAGTTGCATCAGATTTGGAATAGGAACAAGTGAAATTTAATTAGGAGAAGGTATTCAGAGATTCCAGGAATTTTAACAGGTCTGCCTCACCATGAGCCCGTATGGTAAAGATATCAGCAATGTATCTAAATCAAACCAGGAGCTGAAGACTTATGGATCCCACAAAAGACCCTTCCAAGTGGCCCGTGGAAAGGTTAGCATAGGAAAGAGCCATCCTGGTTCCCATGGATGTACCCCTGATCTGTTTGTATGTCTGCCCCTCAAAGTTGCCACGAAAGACCCTTCCAAGTGGCCCCTAGAAAGGTTAGCATAGGAAAGAGCCATCCTGGTTTCATGGATGTACCCCTGATCTGTTTGTATGTCTGCCCCTCAAAGTTGAAGTAGTAGTTGGTAAGTATAAAGTTGATTAAGATGAGTAGAAGGGGTGTCATAGGTTTGGAAATATTCATCAGCAGACAGACCATGTACATGAGGATATTGATATAGAGGGAGGTGGCATCAATAGTGACAAGCAAGGTGTGTGGTGGGAGTGGGATGGGCATGGATTTTAGATTGTCTTGTAAATGGTTGATATCTTTGATGTAGGAGGGGAGTTTTAGTACTATGGATTGCAGGTGTTTATCAACTAGGACAGATATATGTTTGGTGGGTGCTTTGAAGACAGTTACTATAGGACAACCAGGATGATTTGGTTTGTGGATCTTAGGAAGAAGGTAACAGATGTGGGTGCGTGGTTTGGGTGGGGTGAGAAATTGTACAGATTGAGGTGTTAGTCCTTGTGAGGGCCAAAGGTATTCAGGAGGGACTGCAGGTCAGTTTGAATCAGAGGGATGGGATCCTGAGGGCAGACACTGTATGTAGAGGTGTCAGTCAGGTGGCGTAGAGCTTCACTAGCATATTTATATCAGTCAAGTACCACAGTAGTAGATCCTTTGTCTGCTGCAAGGCTAATGATGGACTCATCAGCTTTTAGGGAATGTAGAACTTGGAGTTCTGCAGAGAACAGGTTAGGTTCATGTTGTAGGGACCTGAGGAAGGGTTGTGAGGCAATGCTGGATGTGAGGAATTCTTGGAAGGCTTGTAAGGGATGATTTTGAGATAGTGGTGGTGGTGGATCCAGTTGGGATCTTGGTCTAAACTAATCAAGGCAGGATTCAATGTCAAGTTTGCTGTTGGAAAGGTTTTGGGGTTCGGTTGCAAAGTGATATTTCGAATTGATATTACATGTAAAGGAAAGGAGGTCCTTCACCAAAGCAGCATGATCAAATGCAGGTTTAGGGCTGACAGTGAGATCCTTAGGTAATACAGATAATTCAGGAGGGGAGACAAACCTGACATTGAACCCTGCCTTGAATAGTTCAGACAAAGATTACTGTTCCAATTAATAATTTGCCATCTTATGCTGAGCCTGAGTCACTTATCTGCTATACAGATGATATGACCTTAATCTGCACAGACCGAGATTTATCAAAGCTACACTTGAAATCACAGGACACTTTCACCTCAACACTAACCTGGTTCTCGGCTAACAAACTTCTATGTAATCCATAGAAAACTCAGTGTCTGCAGTTGGGAGTGGTTAACAAGATAGAAGCAAAATCTGTAAAACTGCTTGGAATAAACATTGATTCCAAACTTTGCTGGCAACCTCATATCAACCAGGTCTGCACAAAGTTATCAAGGGTGTCCTATCTAATCTGGAAAATGTCTGATCTAGTAACAAATATCTCAGAACAGCTTACTTTGGACTTTTTCAGTCTCATATATCTTATGGGCTGTTACTATGGGGCAGCCGGCCGCGGTGGTCTAGCGGTCCTGGCGCTGCAGTCCGGAACCGCGGGACTGCTCCGGTCGCAGGTTCGAATCCTGCCTCGGGCATGGGTGTGTGTGATGTCCTTAGGTTAGTTAGGTTTAAGTAGTTCTAAGTTCTAGGGGACTTATGACCTAAGATGTTGAGTCCCATAGTGCTCAGAGCCATTACTATGGGGCCACTCATCTCATGTCAGTGATGTACTACTGATGCAGAAAAAGGTACTACAAATAATGTGCAAGGTTGGTCCAAGGGAACACTACTGTCCCTCATTTATGAAAATGGAAATAATGACAGTGAGATATATATATATATATGATGTGACTTACCAAATGAAAGTGCTGGCAGGTCGACAGACACACAAACAAACACAAACATACACACAAAATTCAAGCTTTCACAACAAACTGTTGCCTCATCAGGAAAGAGGGAAGGAGAGGGAAAGACGAAAGGATGTGGGTTTTAAGGGAGAGGGTAAGGAGTCATTCCAATCCCGGGAGCGGAAAGACTTACCTTAGGGGGGGAAAAAGGACGGGTATACACTCGCGCACACACACACACACACACACACACACACACACACACACACACACACACACACACACATATCCATCAACACATATACAGACACAAGCAGATGTATTTAAAGACAAAGAGTTTGGACCTTGAAAACTCTTTGTCTTTAAATACGTCTGCTTGTGTCTGTATATGTGTGGATGGATGTGTGTGTGTGTGTGTGTGTGTGTGTGTGCGAGTGCGAGTGTATATCCGTCCTTTTTTCGTTTTTTCCCCCCTAAGGTAAGTCTTTCCGCTCCCGGGATTGGAATGACTCCTTACCCTCTCCCTTAAAACCCACATCCTTTCGTCTTTCCCTCTCCTTCCCTCTTTCCTGATGAGGCAACAGTTTGTTGTGAAAGCTTGAATTTTGTGTGTATGTTTGTGTTTGTTTGTGTGTCTGTCAACCTGCCAGCACTTTCATTTGGTAAGTCACATCATCTTTATATATATATATATATATATATATATATCTAAAAAGAAAGATGATGAAACTTACCAAACAAAAGCGCTGGCAGGTCGATAGACACACAAACAAACACAAACATACACACAAAATTCTAGCTTTCGCAACCAATGGTTGCCTCGTCAGGAAAGAGGGAAGGAGAAGGAAAGACAAAAGGATATGGGTTTTAAGGGAGAGGGTAAGGAGTCATTCCAATCCCGGGAGCGGAAAGACTTACCTTAGGGGGAAAAAAGGACAGGTATACACTCGCACACACACACATATCCATCCACACATACACAGACACATGTGTCTGTGTATGTGTGGATGGATATGTGTGTGTGTGCGAGTGTATACCTGTCCTTTTTTCCCCCTAAGGTAAGTCTTTCCGCTCCCGGGATTGGAATGACTCCTTACCCTCTCCCTTAAAACCCATATCCTTTTGCCTTTCCTTCTCCTTCCCTCTTTCCTGACGAGGCAACCATTGGTTGCGAAAGCTAGAATTTTGTGTGTATGTTTGTGTTTGTTTGTGTGTCTATCGACCTGCCAGCGCTTTTGTTTGGTAAGTTTCATCATCTTTCTTTTTAGATATATTTTTCCCACGTGGAATGTTTCCCTCTATTATATATATATATATATATATATATATATATATATATATATATATATATATATATATATATATGAATATAATAGAGGGAAACATTCCACGTGGGAAAAATATATCTAAATATCTAAATATCTTAGCACTATATATATATATATATATATATATATGCATCACTGATATATGCTAAAAAGAACAGAATTAAATTTAACACCAGAGAGAACATACATTTCATGACACCAGAAACAAAGAGACTACCGGTAATGCCATTCCTAGACATAGGCTGACAAAAACAGGCAACTCTCACAAAGTGAACTGTTTGAGATTATTTAACAAATTACCACATACTGCAGTCAATACGCCATTCAATAATTTTAAAAGTAAACTGCATAAATGGTTAATAGACAATCCACACTACAGTCTTACAGAATTCTTGGATACTTGTAACATAGAAATTGAGTTTTAAGTCCATGGTTGCAATACTGTACAATTGATTAATGTAGCATAAATAATTTTTACTTGTAATGTAAACACTAACTAAAATAGTAACTTCTTATGCAGCTGGACATCATTATAAAGCCTATTCCACTGCATGTGGCCAACAGCAAATAAAGAATCTGACTCGGAAACCTCTGTTACGTACAATGCACTTAGCTTCTCACTCTTATTAACTCATGCACAATGTTTTAGTAGTAATCTCTGTCTTGCATATTATCATGTCTTTCACCTATAAGCTCTCAGGTTTTCAAATCTCGTCTGAAGCAGTCCCCAACAATCAGTCTTTCCTTCTCGTCCCAAATGGTAAGTCTCCCCTGACCTTTGGTTCTGCATGACTTTCCCAAAATCTATCCCTTTTCCTAGACCTCTCCAGTCCTTTTTCTTCTCCCTTCTTCCTTCCCCTTCAACCCTTCTGCCTCAAGGAGAAGCCATTGGCTCCAAAAACTTGTCAATCACAACAGTTTTTTTATGTGTGTATTCTGCCACCACTTGGTGACTAGATTTTTTTTTTATCAATCCAATTAAATAATAGTCAAATTAGTATCATTGGAGCTGTTAATATGTGCATATATGAGAGTACTGGCATAAATGCCATTGAATTGAAGTATTTGCAACAATAATAGAAAAAAGACTCCCTCCACACCCTCCCACACACACAAATACGAAACACTGTAATTTTTGTTATGCAGTTTTATGATTACGAGCATATTTCAGTTTACAACTTGTACCAATGATTGTTTAACAACTTTGTATGCATATCATAACTGACAGTAGAAAATTTGACATCTTATTGCTTATGAAAGATGGTAAGCCACGTTCAAGCTGAAATGTTGAACATGGGAAACACCGGAAGGCACTGTGCAAATGGTGGACAAATTTAAATGCCTGGGAGAATTTATAACAGGAAGGAACAAGAGCAAGGAGGGAATAACAGAGAGGATAAAGAAGATGAAGTCAGCCTTCTGCATGACGAGAGATATACAATAAAAATAATATACCCACAGAGGCAAAGATAAGCCACTACAAGGCAATGGTGAGGAATGCAGTATTATATGCTGCTGAGATGATGACACTATAGTTCAATTCTTTTATCTTGGCGGCTTGCGCATGCCCGCCTAGACGCGGGAGATTGCTGCGTTGCCAGTTGCGCACGATGCAGGCGCCAATAGAAGCAGCGCCATAGTATAGCATAGTTCGCAAGCTTACGTGCAGGGGGGAGCGCGCAGTTCATGAAGTAAAGCCACCACGGCCGCATTAACCCTTTCGCTGCTACAAAGACGTGCTCCCTGCATTCCGCGCTGTGCGCGATTTTGTCACTGCACTGCTCGCCTGTGCAGACACATCGTGTTCCGACTGTTTTGACACTCTTATCAATCGATTCCACAAAAACTATTTGGCCCAAAAATTAGATTTTTACACATCTTCTTGACTGATACCTTCCTCCCACTAATGACTTAATTTTGTTTCGATGTTCACCGCAGTTATTATGCAGAATTAAATATTGTAAACCATTGCACGAAATTTTGAAGAGTTTGCAGAGGTAAAAGTCCGTAGAGTATACTTTCCGTATGGTCGATTTTAGTTGCCTCAATGTTGAGAATGAAATGTGGACAAGATACCTAAATTTCATATAAAATTTACTGTATAACAATATCTCATTTAATTTAAGTACGACATAGGTGTCGTATGTAATATTGAGAAATATTCCGTCTTTCGCGACTGTAATAAAAGTATTATTTACACCGGATGCATTTGGTTTTATTTTAAAGCACTTCAATCAATCAAAAGGAAGTAGACAAAATACATTACACAAAACTGTGGACGTACAAAAACATTAGGACTTGAATATACTGCCTATCAGTGAAGTGCTCTGAGCTATGTCAAATATAATTTTTGTGTGTGGCACACACAAACATCATTTATTTGCTAAAACACTGATCTGCCAACACAAACGTTGAAAATTGTGTTACCGCAGCACAAAACTACGAAAGGTGACTTGGCAATGGAGGAGACAAAATACTCTCCACTGAAGATGCTTCAAAAGAGAGAAACGCGTCTTGTCTAAATAAGTCCCTTATTACAGTTGCAGAAGAGGAATATATTTCAGTACCATTGGTAAAACTGCGACTGTGGAACAAAAACAAGAAAGAGAACATGAGTACCATTGTGTATGTGCCATACCTTTCCTTGATTGAAGTGCTTTAAAATAAAGCCAAACGCGTCCGGTGTAAATAATACTTTTATTACAGTCGCGAAAGACGGAATATTTCTCAATATTACATACGACACCTATGTCGTACTTAAATGGTTCAAATGGCTCTGAGCACTATGGGACTCAACTGCTGTGGTCATCAGTCCCCTAGAACTTAGAACTACTTAAACCTAACTAACCTAAGGACATCACACACATCCATGCCCGAGGCAGGATTCGAACCTGCGACTGTAGCGGTCGTGCGGTTCCAGACTGTAGCGCCTTTAACCGCTCGGCCACTCCGGCCGGCCCGTACTTAAATTAAATGAGATATTGTTATACAGTAAATTTTATATGAAATTTAGGTATCTTGTCCACATTTCATTCTCAACATTGTGGCAACTAAAATCGACCATACGGAAAGTATTCTATGGACTTCTACCTCAGCAAACTCTTCAAAATTTCGTGCAATGGTTTACTACATTTAATGCTGCATAATAACTGCGTTGAACATCGAAACAAAATTAAGTCATTTATGGGGGGAAGGTATCAGTCAAGAAGACGTGTAAAAATCAAATTTTTGGGCCAAATAGTTTTTGTGAAATCGAATGATAAGTGTGTCAAAGCAGTGGGAACACCTTGTGTCTGCACAGGCGAGCAGTGCAGTGATGACAAAATCGCGCACAGCGCGGAATGCGGGGAGCTCGTGTCTGCAGCAGCGAAAGGGTTAATGAAGAGACAAAGCACTAGAAATTTCAAAAAATTGCATTCAGACGAATATAATTCGTGAAGTAAGGGACTTCGATATTGTTTTTAAATAATGAAAATATTTAGCACCCCTCAAGGTTTGAACTCATAACCTTTCGCGTAGCAGCCCAACACCTTAACCGTTAAGCTGACGCACATCGTCTGACTACAGAACACCATGAGGAGTATAACACGTCATGCAAAATACTGACAAACACTGTTGGTATGACTATGAATTACTCACGCTTCGTCGAAGTACAATAGGAAATAAACAATTACCACTGTTCTTTATTGCGAAAAAGCAGTTCGTGAGAGTGATACAAACACCTTTCCTTGCTATCGCCTGAATTAGGAGTCTTATTGCTTGTTTGGTTTAATTAATTAATAGAATATGAAGCAATTGGTATAAAGAATGCATTTTCCAAACTTTCTATAAAAGAATGTCTGCTATCAAGACATTGCTACTGTTCTATTACTTTATTTATGACTGAACATTTCTAAAACTGAAGACACTCGTCCATGCTCTGCACTGCAGTCGAGATGTGGCAACGTCGTTCTCTGTTCATTGGCTGACTGTGTTTGTGACGTCAGATGCGCAGAACGAATCTAAACTCAGCCACCAACATAAATGACGCGCACTTTAGGAAGAAATGGGGCAGAACAGCTAGAGAAAGGAGAGAGAAAAATACTGAGAAAAATACTACGTCCCAAAAGAGGTGGAGAGAGATGGATGTGAAGACCTAGGGAAGAATTGTACCGGAACATGAGAACAATATCCGGGGAAATCAGACTCAAAAGGGCAAGGTTCGCTGGGCATGTAGTTAGGATGAGTATGCACAGAATGATGAAGAGAGTGTGGGAAACAACAGGGAGGACAATGGGAAAGACAGAAACCAAGTTGTCGTTGAACTTCGGAAGGACTGGTTGGAATTGGGGATCAAGGTCGAAGGAAAGGAAAATTGGAGTAACAAATATACACCGACCAATATGCCGGAGATCAATAACAGAGAAGAATACAGGAAAAGATTAGAGTGGCACCAGTGGAGCTGACAGGAGAAACGGAAACTGAAGATCTTGGAAGAAGAGGAGGAGAGAAGAAGAGAAAGAATGAAGAGGTTCTGGGAGAAGAAGAGGAAAATGCAGTCCACGAAGGGGCTACCCAAGGTCCTACAGAGGCTGTAACACAAGAAGAAGAAGAAGAAGAAGAAGAAGAATATATGTTCTAATTAAGTCATTTGAATAAATTAAAGTCTGAAAAGACAAAGATCCATTCTTGTGATGCAAATTCTGTATAAAATCCATAAAAACACTTTAATGGAATTTATGGTCAAGTCTTATAAAATGACATAATTAAGTGTTCAGGTTGTAAACATTTAACATGTTGCTCGTCTTCAATATAATTCATAATATTATTCTTTGTATAACACGATACCCTCGCACCGAAGGTTTGAGTTCTCCCTCAGGTGTGTGTGTGTGTGTGTGTGTGTGTGTGTGTGTGTGTGTGTGTGTGTCTTAGCATAAGTTAGTTCAAGTAGTGTGTAAGTCTAGGGTCTGATGACCTCAGCAGTTTGGTCCCTTTAGAATTCACACACTTTTGAACATTTTTATAACATGATAAATCTTTAGCACTTGGGTCACTACCTGTGATGGGAACTAAAATACATGAATTATATTAATAAAATTCACATATTTTAACACTGATTATTCAGGTTAACAATTTTACTTACCGTAGCACAGGAAATATTTGTATTTTACAAAATAATTTATCTAAAATCTGTTATTTGGGTCTGCTGAATATGTTGTCACATTTCTGTTAATCAGAACAAACTTTTCTCCATTGTGAATAATGTGAAACTACAATTACAACAAAATTATGAGAAGTGCCAATTGTCATTAACATAAGTAAGGTTCAGTGTTGGGCGAAAGGAGTTTGTAGTCATAATTTTTGCAACTGTAATACTTTGGACAAGCAATTGTTCAGTTAATGTTAAATGGAAGTCTGTAACTGTGTGTTGGGCACATTTGAAGTGACAATTGTTAGTAAACAAAATAAGTATGAAACTTGAATATCGACATTTTTTGTACAGTTTAAAAATTTTTTCCACATCATGAACATAAAATTCACAAAAACAGAAAATCAAAGACTTTTTCTCTGTGAAAATAATGGTGAATAATTACGATCAACAATTGTCATTTGCATCAGTCCTTCAAGTTAAATACGCAAAATAATGTTCCTGCTGAAATACCTTTAAAATGAAGCAATAATTTTAGTTTAGTAATTGGGAAAACTGGTATTTATAGCTAAAATTTTGAATCTGTTTTTGTCTATTTTGAGTGTGCAGCATACAGTATTCATGAGCAATTCTACAGCCCCCAAGGAATGGCACCACACTGCATGTTAACAACCCTATAGCACTTAATGTATTAAATATAACACTTTCACACAAAATTGGTAATGAGACGTAGCATGCAAACCACTAATTTGTTGTGTAAAGGTAAAAGTCAACTGTGGACTTTGTCATCTCTTTCAGACAGACATTTGGTCTAACTGGTCACAGAAACAAAAAAAGGGAAGAGGAAATGAAAATGATATGACAAATATGATACTACAAGGAGGATTTGACACAGCAGAGGCCTATGTTGAAATAAGATCCCTATACCAGACGACACTCCCTCAGAATTATTGAGGTACTTTGGAGAGCCAGCCACAACAAAACTATTCCACCTAATTTGCAAGACAAGGAAAATACCCTTAGACTCCAAGAAGAATGTAAGTTCCAGTTCCAAAGCAAGTAGGTGCTGACATGTGAATATTACGAAATCATCAATTTAAGTTGTCATGGTTGCAAAATAATGCCACGAATTATTTTGAAAAGAATGGAAAAAACTGGTAGAAGCTGACCTTGCAGAAGATCAGTTTGGGTTCTGGATAAATGTAGAAATATGCAACTTGTCTTGAAAGACAACTGGTAGGCATAAAACATCATTTGCGGTGGTAGGTGTAAAACATAATCTGAAGTTGTACTAAGCGCTTTCTCCAAAAATTATTTTAAGCAATTATTTCAGGTCACTCAAAGTGTAAATGGTTGTGAAAAAATATTTGAACTCTTAGCAGCAAATAATCGCAAGTAAATAGGAAGCACCATGATGGATAGA
Organism: Schistocerca serialis cubense; assembly: GCF_023864345.2. NCBI lineage: Eukaryota > Metazoa > Arthropoda > Insecta > Orthoptera > Acrididae > Schistocerca > Schistocerca serialis. The sequence goes on along the minus strand of NC_064645.1, from coordinate 36,817,561 downwards.
GGACTGGTGACGATAAGGTGATTGTAGCAAGACTGAAATAGCAAGTCAAAATCAATACATGGAATGCATGATGACAGTGCCACTATAGTGGAGTTACTAAATGCTCAAAAATCCCTTCAAAAACGAGGACAATGTAAATATTCCAGAATTCAAATCAATAACTTTTGCCAACATGACTAACTTAGAATTAGATATCATCAATATTGCGAAGTCACTTGAATCACTTAAAAAAGGCAAGTCTTCCAATCCAGATTGTATACCAGTTTAATTCCTTTCAAAGTATGCCGATATAATAGCTCCATATGTAGCAATATGTACAACCTCTCGCTCACCAAAAGATCTGTAACCAAAAATTGGAAAGCTACACAAATCACACCAATACTCAAGAAATGAAACAGGAGTAATGCACTGAATTACAGACGCATATCACTGATGTCGATTTACAATAGGATTATGGAATATAGACTGTGTTTTGATAATTATGAAGTACCTCAAAGAAGACAATCTATTGACACACATTTGGCACAGATTCAGAAAATATCCTTCTTGTGCAACACAACTAGTTCTTTGTTCTCATGGAGTGGTTTCGACAGTGAATGTCAAATTGGGTCCATATTTATATATTTCCAGACAGTTTTTGATATTGTTCATCACAAGTCACTATTAATAAAATTGTAGGCCTATGGAGTATTGCCTCAGTCGAGAGACTGGAATTGTGATTTCCTGCCAGAAAAGTCACAGTTCATAGCAATCAAAAGAAACTCGTAGAGTAAAACAGAAGTGATACCTGGTGTTCTTCAAGGAAATGTTATTGGCTATTTGCTGTTCCTAATGTACATAAATGATGTAAGAGATAGTCTGAGCAGCCTCATAGATTGATTGTAGATGATGCCATCATTTACCTTCTAGCAAAGTCACCAAAAGATTAAAATTGCTAGACAAAATATTTGTACAATTCAAAAGTAATATGTTAAATTTTGGTTACAAAATAAATCACACACATCTAAATGCTGTCAGTTCAACTAAATGCCAAGGGATAACAATTACAAACAACTTAAATTGGAATGTTGTGAGGAAGATGGGCTGAAGACTGTTTTATTGGCACAACATGCAACATGTCTACTAAAGAGACTGTCTATACTATGTTTTTCTACCCTCTACTGAGTACTGCTATGCAGTATGGGATTCATACCTGCTAGGATCGATGGAGGAGACTGAAAAATTTCAACGAAGGGCAGTTTGTTTTGTACGATCGCAGAATATGGGAGATTGTGTCACGGATATGATACATGTGTTATGGTGGCAATTATTTAAACAAAGGCATTCTTCAAAAACCTAACCTAACCTAACCAAGATCTTTTAACAAAATTTGAATCTCCAACTTTCTCCTCCATAGGTGAAAGTATTTTGTTGAATCCCACCTACATAGGGAGAAGTGACGATAATCATAAAATAAGAAAAATCAGATGGAGAAATGTAAGTGTCCTTTCGCCCTGTTTGCTGTTCGAGAATGAAATGGTAGAAAAATAGTGTGAAAGTGATTCAATGAACTCTCGGCCAGTCACTCAAGTGTTAAGTGGTGTAGAAGTAGATGATAAGTTGAGAAACAGCAAACATATTCTTATAGCATTTGTATGTTTAGAGAAATCTTTTGACAATTTGGAATTTTAAAAGCAGCAGAGATTAAATACAGGGAGTGAACGATTGTTTATGAATTGTAAAGAAACCAAACTGCATTAAAAGAATTGAAACACATGGGAGGAAAACAGTGGTTGAAAAGGGAGTGAGGCAAGGTTGTTGTCAACCGCTAATATAATTCAGTCTGTACAGTGAGCAAGCAATAAAATAAACCAAGCAGAAATTTGAGAATGGGATAAAAGTGCAGGGAGGTAAAAATAAAAGTTTTGAGGTCTGTCAATGACATTATAATTTTGTAAGACACAGCAACGGACTTGGAAGATCGGTTGAATGGAATAGTGTCTTGATAAAATATAAGGTGAAAATCAACAAAAGTATAACAAGTATGATATGAAGCTGTCTATTTGAGAAACAAAATAACTGAGAATGACTTAAACAGAGAGGATATAAAATGCAGACTGGCTTATCTGAAAAAATAAGACTTTAATACCAAATACAAATTTAAGTGTTAGGAAAATTATTGTGACGGTATTTGTCTGTAGTGTAGCCTTGCACAGAAGTGAAACAGGATGATAAGCAGCTCAGAAAAGAACACATACTAAGGACTAGGAGAGTAGTCGGTTTTGTGATTGGGGGAAGCATGGGGGTCAAAAGTGTAGAGGCACACCTAGGCATAAATACACTAAGCAGGTTCAAATTAATGTAAGTTGCACTAATTACTCAGTGATGAAGAGCTTATAAAAGATAGAGTAGCATGGATAGCGGCATCAAATCAGATTTAAGACTGAAGACCAAAACAGAAGCAATTACTGTGCACTTGGCTGATTAGAAATAAGTCAGTCAGCTGACTTAATGGCTATTTTCTACAACTTTAGAGCTACAATGAGAAAGCCTTTGACTAATAATGCTGGCTAAAGAGAAAGAAAGTTGTGAGAATCAGTATACTTTTATTCTGTTTACCAATATCTACATATACTTTGTTTTGGGGAGGGGGAGGGGAGGTGTATTGGTATATATACGGGTGCTCTGCGAGTGCAAATACAATAAAAGTAATTTTATGCTGTGACAAGTATAGTGGTTTCTTTAGACATTGTAGCACTGTGACCATCAACTTTCATACATTGCCCGTAAAATGAGGTTTAATGAACTCTGTGTGTTGGGTATAAAATGTCACTCCTTACTTGAACGTTCTGTGTATTCTTCAACACGCTATTGTATACAAAGGTTTTCTCAGGGACCTCAGAACCTTTACAAATAAATGAAACAAACATTTTATGTATAAAGACTTTCCACAAGGAACATTTATTTAAATACATCAATTACCACAATGACAGAATGTATACATTTTTCTTGGCTATTGAGAGTCACCCTCTAGTGTAATAAACTGCATTCACATTTTTCCCTTCACAGTTTCTCAGTCATTACAATACTGGTCACAGTTATAATTATTGCAAATTTTGTACATTTTGACACTATTACATACAAATATGAAAATGTCTGGAACAAAGGTACTGATCAGATGCTTTTAATCTTACTGTACTGGAACATGCAAGAAAAAGCCAGCAACTGCTATTCAGGATTTAAGCAAGACCTCATTATATGGTAGACAGAGCCTGTAGGAGAGGACGAGGAAAATAATATTTTTCACATAATCTACTTAATTTAACATTTTTAGGATTGGATGTTGATGTTTTAACCTTAATACCACAAACAGCCTTGAAGCAAGTGAAATGATGAATGTGAGATGTGATGTGACACTTGCAAATACACCAGTTGTTTACATATGCACCTCCTCTAATGACTTAACCCATATGAAATGTATTCTCAGCAAAACTAAAGTGGGATCAATTTAGATGCTAGTAACAAACCAAACATTTTTCTGCAGGGAAAGGTTGCAACAAATCTGATCAACAAACAGTCTCTTTCTTTTCATTATTCTCACACTGATGTCTAATCATTTTTTGAATGTTTTTAATCTGTTTGTTTTGCTTACATGCTCTTTTATGTAAAACCTCCAAAAACTGAATGAAAGTAAAGTTCACTTATCTTTGTAAAGTTCGTACTAAGAGATTCCACTTAATAATCAACATCTTGGCAACCTGAGAAATGTGTTTTCTTATGCCATAAGTTCTGTTCCTTATGCCACAGTATCAGAGTACAATAGCGACACAATGAATGGAAGAGTGAGACATCATAATCGTCCTCGACAAATCTGTTTGAAGAAATAACACCACCACCTTTATTAAATTAATTACTAATTTATAAATTATAATACTGTCTTCATATGCACTGTGGCAACCCCCAGATTTTGTTTACCAATCTTACATAAAACATTTTCTTACAAATGTGTTTTTGTACGTACAAGGTCTATCATTTACTGAACTCTGATATGAATTTTCCTGCAAAAAATCAGACTGAAGACTAATAACGTTTAAAATTTCCTGACTGATTTATAAATTGTGAGTGCAAAACCAGTACTTTGTATCTTTTAAAGTGTTTTCCTCAATATAATAAAGAAATGAGAATGATTACTGATGTCTGAACACATGACACAGATGGCATTAAAAAAGGAAAGGATCTGTCCAAGTTTTAGAATCTGTAACAAAAAGATGTACATCACGAAACATTTTTTGGAAAAATGCAGAGACCAAAGATCTTACTGAGGACTGGAAAACTCTCACCATACACTTTTAAATCTCTCACCAGTCAACAGAGAGAGAGAGAGAGAAAGAGGGAGAGAGGGGGAGAGAGAGAGAGAGAGAGAGAGAGAGAGAGAGAGAGAGAGAGAGAGAGAGAGAGAGAGACAGAGAGGGGGGGGGTTGCCTAGCTTTGATCCTACGTGCCAACAGAGTGTGTAATTTTCCTCCACTGAATTGTTCATAAGAATCTGTACTACCATACAGTCATAGTTTCCTAGGAACTGTAGGTATGAAACTGAGCCATCTTATACTTCTTTTATCACACAATGAGAATTTTATAAATTATGATGGTGATAAGATTTCAATGGACTACTGAAACAACAAACAAGACCAAATCAGCAAACGGTACAGCTACCATCTGAAATTTTTAAAATCATAGGTACAAAGCAGATGACTGATTCAACAATAGCTGTCTCTAAATGCAGAATTTACCTTCATTAATTGATGCTACAGTGTGAAGCAAAATCTTCCTGTTTCTCTCTCAGGTAGTAAATGTAATTTACTCTTCATTGATTAAGTCAACAATACTTTAAAAATGATAGCAAATGAAAGAAGACATAGAAAATTCTTTATGTAACAGACAAAGTTTTATTTGTAGAAAATTCTTTATGTAACAGACAGAGTCTTGTTTGATCACAGTGGAAAAGCAGTTGAATCTTAACTCTCTTGTGAGCAAAAACACCTAAGCAGCTCATACATAAAAGAACTATTCTACTTCTACACACTGCAATAAGTATGTATGGTGACTCAAATATAACACTGAAGAGAACACACAAAGAATGAGAAATGTTTACTTCCTGTACTATGTATACACACTACGCATATATAGGCTCTGCAAAACTTGTTTCAGTTTGTACTACAAAATGGTAACTTCACACTGCTTTAAGTATCTTCCACAATCATCCCAAAGAATAAACACAAATGATTATCAGAATATGACACTTTTGACAAGGTGGACATTGTTCTGTCTCTTGGTTTCACATAAGGCATCTTATAGGTGAATACTAAGTACTCACCCTTGTCCAAGCTGTGAAGAAAAGCAGTAGTGTTATGATGAAGAGGTTTGTGTTTCGGGAGACCAAAAACAAACAACGAACAATGGAAACTCCATGTTGGAATAACAACAATATTAAGAACAGGATAGATTGCTACTCACCATAAAGATGACGCATCGAGTAGCAGAAAGGCACAACAAAAAGACAGTTACACATGTAGCTATTGGCCAAAGCCTTCCTCAGCAAAGAAAACATACACACATCCCACAGGCAAGCACACTTCATGCACACGTGGCCATCTCCACTGGCAGCTCCAAGCAGAATTCTGCAACTCAGTGGGTCATCGTTACAGTGAGTAGCAATCTATGCTATTCCTAATATTGTTAATAAAAAAGTAAGATGGAAAATTATTACACGGGTAAAGACTAAAATGGTTTATATAACAAGTAAGTAATACACCCAGCACTCTTTTAATTGTTTACCATATCTATTTCCAACTAGTGAATCAATGTAATCTAGGCTTCTTCTGTAAAAATATTTTTGAAGTATAACATCCAATTTCTGTCAATCGATTTACCCTAACGATATTTTAAAGATACACCTTATACATACTTTAAAGTATCAGAAAATTAGAGGCAGAACTGGCATGAAGAAAATGAGCAAAAACAAGAAATTGCAATAAATACATAAAATGTCAACCAAAAGCAGCAAGATGATGATAGTTTGCATCACACTTTTATACTGACACTTTAACATCTTAAATTAACTGCAAAAGTATGTTTATTAAAACATGATTTGAAACTAATGCACAATAAGTGAAGATGCACAACATATTACGGCAATTTTAGTATGTAAGTATTAATGTAGGCTATCACTGAAAGAAAAGACACGTTACAGTCCAAAATACTCTAAGGCCTTTGGATGTAAACATAAATGTTATCTTTTGTTAAAATTTAAAATTGTCTATGCACTGGGCTACAAAGAGTCAAATTTTTCTCATAAAAATATAAACATAACTTGTTGGGGATAGTAAACACCAAGTTCATGTCTTGACTGGAAAGAGAGAAAAAAAAGTGTCACAAATCATGTGTGGCCACATAGTAACATCAATACAAAACACACTCCACATTAAAAACTTCATGTTTCATATACAAACAAAAGTATTTTGAAATGCAATTTGTTTTATAACTGCTCTTAGTTGTCTATGTCTAGAAATAGTTCGAGCAATCACTAAAAACTCCTCAATCTTATATTCATTAAAAAGTGCATCATCCAAAACATGTCTGTTTACCACAATGACATTACAGTTTCATTTCACAAAACTACTTAAATGTCTTTGATGACATTAACATTTTTGCTGCTGAGAAATAAACTGATTAAATGATAAAGTCACCTCCTCCACATTAACGATGCTTCTCATTTGCTTAATTTAATTGTACTGACATAACTGTTGTTAAACATTTGTCACCCACAAATTCACATATAGCATAACAGATGGAATACGCATAATATCGTTTCTGTTGAAATTTAATTTTCTCTGTTTTGAATTGCTGCTCTTGGCTTCTGCTACAAAGCCCACATTGCATCACAATTTTAGTATTTTGCAATTGTCTGTCACATCTGTACTTCTTGAATCTTATTTTTGTTCACATCCTGTTAATATTAAAATTGTGTAAGGTGTCCATCAGTTGTTTAACTATATTTAGGGTGAGATCTAAAGAGTAGAGACAGACAAGTGGGTAACGAAAATGGAATCCAAATTGTGCTCTTGGATGCCATAAAGCAACTCAAAAAACACTACATGTTCATAATGCTCAGAGGAAAGAGAAGAATTTTAGATTTCACACTTAAACAACAGTAAGAGAAAGCATATGAAGAAATGCGGAATTATTAAACACCTTGAAGAAAATGATGCTCAAAATGAATCCCAACCATACAGCTGCCATGTAGCAGATAGTTTTAGACTTAAGAGAGAGATAATGAAGGAGCTTTAAAACTTCATGTTATTATGCATATGACCAAAACATGCTCTTTTAGTACACTGACAATACATTTTCTGACTTGCAAAACTATTTAAGGCATCTTTGATGACAATGTGTTAATGAAGAGAATTAAAACTGATCAAATAATAAACCCATCGCCTCCAAGTAATTCACTACCAATATTTGCACAATCCCTCACAGAAAAGATTTGTCTCAGTATTTTTCAACACTGTACAAAAAGTAATGTCCTTTCAATCACATTAAAGTGAACAGTGAGTGGTTTCCAAACACTATTTCACAATACCATTATAATTTATTTAAATAGATTTTCTTTGGTGACAGACAAAGCCAATTACAAATCCAAGAGGCCGTTAATGATGTGTAAAGAAACTCTTTCTTTGATGTCTGAAATAAGAGATGTAATTAGTAACCACCAATATCAACTGCAAATTTATTGAAGCTTAAAAATCAACAATTCTCTTTCACACACTTACAAATGGCACTAGTCATTTATAAAATTTTAGGTATACATATCACTACATGCTTCAGTTGATAATATTTAGGCATTTCCAAACACAAGCAACCTAACTCATCCTTTTCAATCTTTGTTCACAAAATGCACATACTGGGAAAATTCTCTTCCATCTATGATCAATCATATTTGTGTGGTACTGAAATGCGAGGGCTATTCAGAAAGTAGGGAACGTTTCTGTCTGACGTTAGGCATGTGCCAATAGCATATATTTTGGTATGTGCTTGCTCGGCAGTTCAGTCGGCATCCATCCGTCACAGCATGAACGTCTCTGCACGTCTGGTTTTTCTGATATTCGAATTTGAAATGTGTGCTGCAAGTGAAAAGCCCACCAGTTGTGAGGTGTGGTCTGTGATATGGTTTTTGTTTGCAAAAAACCTAAAATCTATAGAAATTTATCGTGAACTATGCGAAGTGCACAGAAACAAAGTAATGAGTGAATATTCCGCCCGGAAATGGTGCATTTGGTTTGAAAATGGCCGAACCAATGTTCACAATAAAGAGAGGAGTGGATGCCCAAGCATTGTGACTGACGATCTTGTCGCTAAAGTTGATGAAATGATTCATGAAAACCATACTTCACAATAATCTTTTCCACAAGTTTCACAGATTTTGTTGTTAGAAATTGTCACTCAAAAGCTAGGCTACCACAAATTTTGTGCACGATGGATTCCCAAAATGCTTACAGAGCAGAATAAAGAACGGTGAATGGGAGCAACATGGACATTTCTGGAGGCCTACCACAAACATGGTGATTCATTACTGGATCGAATCATAACCAGTGACAAGACTTGGGTGAAACACACAAATTGCGAGACAAAATTACAGTCCATGGAGTGGGGACGCACAAGGTACACCCAAAAACCAAGAAAATGTTTGCAAACCTTGTCAGCAAGAAAGTTGATGGTGACAGTGTTTTGGGATATGCAAGGTGTGCTTCTTATTGATTTTCTCGAATGTGGAGCAACCATATATTGTGCCCGGTACTGTCAAACTTTGCACAGCCTTAGAAGAGCAGTTAAAAACAATGACAACACAGAACTCCAGGCTGGCGTGACTCACTGGCTGAAGTCTCAGTGTGTGTGTGTGTGTGTGTGTGTGTGTGTGTGTGTGTGTGTGTGTGTTTTATGACGAAGGTATTTCAAACCTTGTCCACCGCTATGATAAGTGCCTCAACGTGTTTGGTGACTGTGGAAAAGTAGTATGTCAGTTGCTCTTTCAGATGTATATAATAAAATGTATTTCTTATACTCAGTTATTTTTATTTTTATTAATGCCAAGACATTCCCTACTTTCTGTATAGCCCTCGTATATTGATTAGAGTAAAAAGTGAGGTGTACACATAGAATGAGAAGGCAGTGAATACAGATTAAGCAATAAGGCTACAGACATCAATTTTCCAACAAATTTTCTAAACTATGCATTTCTAAAACAATAGCGACGTGTGAGGGAGGCATAGGGGGATGATAATACTCGTATAGTGGGATGTATTCTCTGCCATGCACTTCACAGTGGCCTGCAAAGTATAGATGCATATGTAGATGATGATGATGATGATGATGATGATATAATCATAATCATCATCATCATCATCATCATCATCATCAAAACAAAAGAAAATCAAACAATGGAAACTCCAGATAGGAACGTATTTTCAGCCCAAGATGCTGAAGTTGGTGGCCGTGTGTGTGTGTGTGTGTGTGTGTGTGTGTGTGTGTGTGTGTGTGTGTGTGTGTGTGTGCGCGTGTAACTGAAAACTTTATGTGAGTGTCTTTTAATTGTGCCTTTCTGCAATTTGAGCGTCTTCTTTACGGTAAAAACAACAGAAAACTTTGTCATACATTTTTATCCCACAAATGCACGGCTCTCAGTTCTTGCTCATGATATGAAAATAAATTTTACACCTTAGTAAACTATCATCCTCCATTAACAAAGACAAGAAAAGGAATCCGGAAAAAGTTTAAAGCTCCTAGGGTTCACTGGAATATAAACTATCAAAGATTCCACAGAAGAATATTAAATTTTAATCATGGAACTTCAATGCACAGACTGCAAAAGACAGAAAGTTCAGGAAAACTGTTGGAGAGTATAAAATAATAATAATAATAATAATAATAATAATAATAATAATAAATAAAAATGGGGAAAGACTAATACAACTATGCAGAGGCATCAACAATGCCCACAAATTTTAAGAAACTGATGAGGAAACAAAAAATTTGTAAATCATTTAATACAAATCTAGGAGAATTACAGATTGACCATGTAGCTGTATCTTTTAACAATCAAAAAGAAATCATGAATGTGAAAATTAGAAAGTGTGAAAATATAGAATCAGATCACTGTCTAACCGCAATAAAAACAAATTCATTCCATAAACAAAATGAGTCAAAATGGCCTTTGAAATAGCACCACTCAAAAGATACAAAAAGCACAGATGGTGGAATGAACAGGGTAAAAGCATTATTGGTTAAAAAACAAGCCTATCAAAAGCATTACTCCACCATGCCAAATGAAGATCTTATCAACTTCAAACATCAAAAACTATAAATACAGACAAAAGAAAGCTATCACTAACTGAGGAAAACTTCCGAAAGAGCAATACCAGAAACTCAAATAAAACTTTTCAACGAAGTCTCCAAACTTTCCAAATACCTAATGTGTGCTTCAGAAATGAAGATTGAAAATTAGCCCTTGGCAACCAGAATACTGTATAATATTAGCAAGCATATCAAAAAGTTGCTAAATTGAGAGCAAGAAAGAGTAAAATTTCTAGAACAAAATCCAACATGCGCTAACACAAACTCAGAACCTCCGAACATTGATGAAATCCAAAACATCATTAAAGACTTGAAGAATGGTAAGGCCCTCAGGAATGATTCAATAACTGCTGAAATGTGAAAAATACCAGGTGCTAGAACAAGTCAAGAGGCTACATGGAGTCCTTCAAAAAGTCTGGACAACCAGTAGATTCGTAAACAGCATTAATTCACCAAAGCCACAAAAAAATATGAGAAAACTGACCCCAGCAACTACATATACTTTCCATATTCCAGTGATTCACAAAGTTCTTTAGAAGCATTATAAAACCGGCTGAAAAGTCAGCTGGATCAGCAATTAGGAGAGTACCAAGGAGGGTATGGGAAAGGACACTCCTGCATAAAACAGATTTCAAATCTGAAATTTATAATCAGGTATAGAAGAACGAAATCCACAAGCATTTATATAACATTTGTAAACTTCAAAAAGACATATGATTCAGCTGACAGGGAAACATTATTCAACACCTTAAAAGAGTTTGGAACTGACAACAAACCAGTAGCGATCATAAAAGACACACTAAGTAACACAAAATTAAATTTTTAAGTGAATCATCCAAGGACTTAGAGAGAAAACTAGTATAATGTAAGAAGTCAAAATGGCCCTTGAAATAGCACCACTCCAAAGACACAAAAAGCAAAGATGGTGGAATGAACAGTGGGAAAAGGCATTACTGCTTAAAAAATGAGCCTTTCAGAAATGGTACTCCATCAAATCGAATGAAAACTTTGTCAACTTCAAATAACAAAAGGGGTAAAAATCAAAAGGGTAGTAAAAAAAAAAAAAAAAAAAAAAAAAAAAAAAAAAAAAAAAAAAAAAAAAAAAGAGGTATCACTAATTGAGGAAGACATCCAAGACTGCTGTTCAATTTTGTACTATACAAGGTAATAAGGGAATGGATGAAAAGAACAAAAGGAATTTACATCATCACAACTGGGAGAAAAGAGCATAATCTGAGTTTTGGCTACCTGACTTTTGAAAATGATCTTGCCATCTTATGAGAAGCTATACAACATGCATCAATGTAGTTAAATCTCCTACAAGAGGCACCTCCACAGCAGGCCTATAAATAACTTTTGAAGAAACAGAGTATATGATAGATGTGAAGAAGGCATCAAAACACATGGAAACCGATTATGGGAAAACAAAAGAGATTACCGAATTTAAATACCTAGGTGAAATAATACAACCAAATGCTTTGGACAAAGAAGCTATCTTAGTGATGACAATTAAAATGGATCTGGCTTTCCAACTAAGAAAAAACCTGCATAACAAGAAATTTATTTCCATAAATGCAAAACTCTGGCACTAAAACACTGTCATTAAATGAGAATGCCTTTACACTTGGCTCTCACTGAATAAAGCTAAAGAATTATGTGAAATAGAAATGAGGGAAAGAAAAATAATTAGGAAAGTCTTGAGAATGGGAAATGGAAATTAGAAAGTAGGAAAGAAGTTAATGAAGAAACAGAACCAATATAAGACACAATGAGAAAGACAAGAGTTGTACTCTAAGGACACCTAAAAATGCTAGTTAAAAAAGAGGACAACAAAAAGAATTTACCTCTTTTGACAGATGCCCAAAAACACCACTGGCATGGGATAATGGAAGTTAAAGCAGACCTGAGAGAAATGAATATAATACAGGAAGAAATAGGACAGAATGGTCACAGCAAAAGAAAAAACGTTTCACAGGCTTCCAAGACAAAAGAAAGAAAAAGATAGGTGCAATAGGAACAGAAGAAAGATGAGAAAAACATAGGGAACGAATGAAAAATTACTGGAAAGAAAGAAAGGTGAAAAGAAAGAAGGCACAAGTTATTTCATGTTGTTCCTAGTAGCCCAAACCAATTAAAACATGAAATGGTAACACAGTGGGAAGGAACTAGGTTGTAATTGCAAATTCACCTGTCATAGATATTGCACTCCGAATATGAAGGCTTAAGTATTTCAAGTACAGTAAGAATTATGAACAGCATACTGGTACTCAAAACTTTCAGTAATTAATGTTATACAATATGATCTCTATAGTATCCACTAATAATGTGCTGCACCCACAATCTTTTGAAAATCTCATTCTCTTGGACAAAAATCAACAAAGCAAAAACTGTATTTCAAGAAGGAAAAAGATGAATTCCTTAATATATCTGTCAGACAACCCTTTTGGCCTCTAAAAAGTAAATGAGATGAAAATCTTACAGGGTCTGTCAATAAAAATAAATGATATTAACTGCTGGTTAATTTGCTTGCCTTTATTTACAGATATGTAAACAGGAATAACATGCTAAAGTAATCACTATGAAGGTTATTGCTGCACAAAACAACCAGTAACAATGTGCTCATAAAGGATTCAAAAGTAGGCTACAATGTGAGACAGAATTTTGATGAGGGCCGGGTCCTCAGCCTTAGTGCAATTATTGAATGAAGTCATTCTACACATGGCTGTTACAAATATGTATTGTAATTGCAAGTTTGACACTTGCTCATTGTCAAGCATTCTGAGATATTACAGCCCAGATTACATCATTAAATTGTGACATGCTGGAACATAGTTCCTAGCTCTCTGACACCAAATACACCTACTTGTGGTGATATATACTGTTCCACATACAATGGGAACAGACACATCATAGTTAGTACACTAGCAGTAACCATCAACAAAAAATACACCCACAATACACAATGAAGTACAATGCTCATGTTGTCAATGTAACAGTTGGATTACAATAACCTGCTATCAGAATCCCACCGCCACATTTGACTACAATGGCACTGCTCTTCAAATGTATATTGTGGATATTTGTTTGCTTTCTGATGTACAATGTACTAACTAATGTGTGTGCTCACATGGTATGTGGAACAGTGGGTCAATTTATATCACCACAAGTATTTGGTTTCAGCCTGCTGTTCCATAATGTCACAACTTGAAGTTGTAGTGATGGCTATAATTTCTCACAATTCTTGATAATGGCCATGTGTCAAAATTGCAGTTGCAATAAATATTTTTAACAGCTACATGTAGAATTACTTTATTCAATAAGTGCAATATATGCTACATGTTTTCTTCTCTGAAACAAGTCTAACACTTGTAGGTCTTCAATAAGTATTATTTCTTTATTCAAAGTTCTTGAAGTCTTTAATAATAACTATTTTTCTTCAAAAATAGTGTTCGTAAAATAAACACATATTTTGATGGACCAACGAGTACATGTTTAGCCAGTAACTTATGAAGGTATGGTGCTGAACAGCATCTGATCATTAGCAACAATCGACCAGCATATTATAATAATTCTTCAGGTATATCAGGCTACACTGAGCACATGTATTGAGTCATTATGATTTTAAGTCCCATTACATACATTTCCAGGTTATCTGCAATGTGTACTTATAGTGACTTTACTATGGCAAAATTTATATAATTAGGTACACGATTTTTTAAAAAACCCTGCAAGTGACTAAGAAGTAAAATCCAAATCAATTGGTGGTTTATAATAAGCAAATATTTATTAAAAAATAAGTCTCTACCAAAATTCTCCATGACATGACTCATTAATAGCAAAGTAATCTGGAACAGGTTACAATTTTAACAGCTGGTCTTCCTTAGAAAAGTACATCAGTTAAGTCAATTATAACTACAGTTTGCATCAAATGTATGTAAGTAATGAAATAGAAAGTATATTATTTATGGTGATGGATGTAAGATATTTTCTTCCTAACTGTAGCAACATTCTCTTTGCTCTGTACTAATATTCATGAACATGTAATGACCACCATAATGAAGATCTGGGAGCAGCTAGTATGTTACAGGCTTCACAGTTGCACAATGCATTCTGTGAAGATGATGTCAAGACAAGATGAGGATATTGCACCAACTTCACTGGGAAGACATACAAATTATACTGAAAATACACAGTGTATTTATCTTATGTTTCTCAGTCAGGTACAAAACGTCTCCAATAATTAAATACACTCCTTAAAGTTGCAGCCATTTCCCATATAATATGAAGAAACTTTGGATATAGAACATCAAATCAACTTAAATACGGACAGAACATAAATCAATGTGCTTGGTAAAATACATTGACAATCAACCCAAGGTGGTGGTGGTGGTGGTGGTGGTGGTGGTGGTGATTGGGGCAGGGGAGGGGGGAGGGGGGGGGGTGAGAGCCAGTCTGGAAAGACATTTATCACTATTAATGAAAAAATTAAACTGAAATTCTGAAATTAGTACTTTCATTCAGAGGCTGGTACTCAGTAAAGAGCAAAATAATGGTTTCAGTTTCAGAATACTTGTTTACACCCTGCACCAGCAATGAGATAGTGAGGTTCCAGAGCTGTTGGGAGGAAGGTGGCTAAAATCATGCAGAAATTGTACATAACTGATTATTTTAAAGCACTTTTAGAATTATGACATTAATCTGACAAATGTCTTGGACAAGGCAACCAAAAAGTGAGAACAATACAGATCTGAGTTTCCAAAATATTGACTTAACAATAAGGTAGATTCAAAGTAATTCATATAAGTAAATATAAAGGGAACGTTTAATAGCATTGGTACTGTTACGCACAAATGAAATAATGTGGTCTTTCCTTGAAAATAAAATATTTTACTTTTTAGATTTTTCAACTATTATAAAGTACAATGCTTTTAGTACTTATCTTTTATGTGACTTACAAACAAAAATGATTAGTAGCAGAAAAATGAGTAGTGATATGGGGGCTGCGATGGACAGTGATCTGAAAATAAACAGCAATTATTTGACATTAAGTAGCTAGGGGAAGCAGTTGTTTTATACACAAGACATGTTATGTGAGAAATGTTTATATGCATTCAGAATTTGATCTGTACAATAAGTAGTTTACATTTCAAAATTGCACATATAAAACAAAAGAAAAAATAGATTTTAAAGTACTATTTTTAACTTTGTTATTGTTCTTGTAAATACTCATTATGTACATCAGTCCTACACTATTGTCACGGGAAATTTGTGATTAAGTAAGCACAATGGAGGAAAAAAGGAGAATACGTCATCAGTCACCTAGAACATAACGAGGTGAATGATAGTAGATCACAACACATCAAGGAAGACTATTGTGCTCTAAAATCTTTGATTTTTTTACACAATAAAGGAATGGTCACAAAGAAAAGGCATAAATGTGTGTATTCCACAAAGGCTTTGTGTGACTATTGCAACAAACACATTTCTTTTTTCCACCCCATCCACTGCTTCAGCAAGGACATTCATACATGGGAAAACTCAGGTAATGTACTCTACAATCTATACCAGTAATTTATGTCACTCCCTTCTGTACATGTCAGGTGATAGCTATCTATTTTATGACAAAGATAAACTATATTACACCTTAAGCATGAAACAACCACTTCCCTAAAATTTACAGTGACTTTTCAACATGTCTTTGTATCTCAGATTGGTAATTAAAAATAACATTTGATCTCAATAGCATACAGGCACACATTTCCACTGCTCATATGAGAGACAAAGAATATTTTGAGCTGACTGGCTCTAATACCCACAGGGAAAAACTTATCACAGAAATTTAAAATTGTATTAAGTTCTAACATATCACACTACCCTTACCTACTAATACAAAATCTGTCCTATGAATTAATACCACATATGAAAGCACTTTTGTCTGCACACACTCAATAAAAACAAACAATGTAGTATACTAAGTACTGAGTGCTGCTGATCACACATATTTATTTCTGCTCTTCTATATCAGTTGATGCAAACACACATATACAAAATTGTTTCTCACTATCAAACAAGAATAAAGTAATTTACCAGTTCTTGCAAATGTAATATTTTATTTGTATGAATATTAAAAGGCGGTGAGAAAATTTGTTTCTTTGTAACACATAGTGTATCATTAGCCTTTTCAACTACTGTCCTGCTCTCTCAATTCATGCACTATTAATGTCACTATGTGGTCTTAACACAAAAATAACAGTTTTATAAAACATGAAAACTGATGTAATCTTGGGCTAATAAAACTCAGCAGTCTATTCTTTGTTGGAATTCTTACTTGTTATGCTCTGCCTGCAGACCTGATACATCAGAAATTCAAGATTGAACAAAATATCACACGTTAAATGAAGGCAGTGCTGTGTGGAGTTGTGAAAAATGGTAAGTGGAGCATAAATGCTGTTTTAAGTGCAACACTTAGGAGCAAGGGGCGATTAAAAAAAAAAACTGTGTCAATTACCTCATGTCATCAGGAAAACAGGCTTACATTAATATTACTGTAAAGCCCCTTCATTAGCAAACTTTCTGCAAATGCGTGAGATTCCTACTGCTATTAGGGATCTGAGGAGATGGCTGCAGCACCAGTCTAATGTGTATTCAACAAAACTGAGTGCTTTTTTGTCTTCCTCAGATGTCAACAATCCTTTCGGTTCTGGTCAAGGTGAAACAGGAATTTCTACATTCACAAAGCAAATTGCACATGGGGCCGTGTCTTTTCTTAAACATTCAAATTTTCATCATTTTCAGGATGCCCTACTGAAAGTGATCTATAAATACTATCATACTGAAAAAAATACATAGAAGCACACGGACCAGATCTAAGCCTGCAAATAAGAGTTCTTACCACACATCAATCAATACTGTGGCCTACATGTGAAGGATTCACATAGGTAGACACAGTGAAATTAAATATTTAGGGTTTCTATGTTGTTATCAGTACTACATTTTCTAAGAGTCTTTCACAAATGCCCTGTGCTGTAAGTATCCAACATACTTACAGCAAATGTGAATGAATACCAAAGATTTGATCCAGACAAGCAAGCAGGTCTAGCAGAGGCAGTAATCTATGGTAACTCAGTAGCACTCTTAAGAGTAAGACATTTATACAGGTATAAGGCTCTTCTAACTGTATCCTCTCTGAAGACCACTAAATTTAAGTTCTAATCTTAAAATAATTCACTATTTGATAATGAAAGGCAGCACACATACAATTCTCTGGTAAGACTGGAAAAATACTTCATGTTGAACTATAATCTAATTTAATGAGAGCTTTCAAATAACTAATATAAAAACTCTGCATGACAGTTTGATTTAATGTGCTGCACAAATCTACGACTGTTGACTCAACACAAATTAGAAAAAAAGGTGATGAAGGAGATGGGGGATGGGTTAGGGTGGAATTTGGGATTTGAGGGATGGAATTTGGGGTGGGCGAGGGTGGGGTGGGGTGGGTGGGGGAGGTCAAAGTTACTTCTGTAGTTGATAAAATGTAAATGAATATCACATTCTTTTATGACGGTGAACAAAACCATCAGCAGATACTACTTAATAAACACAGCCTGAGAAAAGGAATAAAGATAACATAACACTGTGTTCTGGAACACAGTATCAGACATCTTCCCTACAGTTTTGTCATAATGTATTTACAACTTTTTGTGGAGCACTAGTGTAAGAAGATACTTTATCTGACAACATAATGTAGCAATGAACTATTTTTCCAATCATCACTCCATTCACCTTAATTAACAAATACTGGTTTTTTATTACATGACTACATAAAAATAATCCTAAGTAGTTGTAATCTCACAATAACTTTTTACTGTGACAAAAATTCTGGAATATAAAACATCATATTAATAAATGTTTTGGTACAATGTTACAGGAAAAGTAATGTCAATGTAAAAGAAACAATAAAACAAATATTTTGAAATTAATAAAAATCCTTAATTTAAAAACTTTTGTACATCAAGCACCTTAAATCACTAAAAAATATTGTACAGTAAAAAGAATGTGTCCAAAAATATGAATTTCAAGCACATTCTTGCAGAACTAAGAGGGAAATGTGGAGTAACTTTTATCTTTCAGTGAACACTCGTTGAATAGAATGATGGTCCCTGACACAAAAATATCATCAATTCTTTTTTTCTTTCTTTTTGCAATTCGTAGAACATTTATCATCATAAGCATTCTTGGCCAGTTAGTATCAGAACACACAGTGAATACCCCATAAAAATGTATACAGTAAGTAAACAGTTCCGTATGGGATGTTCACACTACAGATACTATGGATTTTAACAAATACTTTCCAAACAAAGAAAGTCATGCAAAGACACTGTTGGACAATGCTCAAACAAACATTCACTTCATTATACATATGACATTAATGTAAACAGAAGAAAAACTTCAAAAATTAAATTGTATACAAAACTGTTATCCCAATACAATGTGACATAGTGTACATGTTTTGTCATAACTATTGACATCATTCCAGAAATTTATATTCAAAATAGAAAAATTAACTTCAATCTGCTTTGTAACTGCCATAATCATTAATGATATACAGTTGCAAGATACATCATACAAAGTTTCTTTCATCACCAACTTGCCTTCAACCGACACATTTATTGATATGTTAGGTGAAAAATGTTTCCTGTGATGGTGGATCCATTAAGTAATCAAATTTACATTTTATGAGAACGTAAACATGACAAAAGTAATAATTTATCTCTAATAACCTAAACAAGCATAAAATAGTTCCAACATTCATAGCAACTCATTGTATCTGTCTTTAGTACACTGAGATCAAACTAAAATTTAATAATACAATATATACTTTGTGCTCATGCTGCAGGCATACAGAGGGTAAATGTCACAGTATCTAATATTTCCTATTAAGACATATTCAATGCCTATGCTTTACCAAATTAATAAATTAGGAAGCACATACTTCACAGTCAACACTGTAGCATAAATATCAAATATGCAAACTTAAAAGGAATAAAGCCATCTAAAAATAACTGTGACATTATCTCTCATTACACAAAAAATGTACATAAAACATTGCTCACTGAAATGTAAAATGAAATGAAAAATTTAATTGGTCACATCATACTACAGTATAGGAGAGGAAATAACACTGTTTATAAAACAAGACTCAACTTATACCTGCCAAAGTGCTAATTAGCTGACATCAAGGAAAGTCATCTTCAATGTCAACCACTATTGCACAAGCTCAAAGCAAACTTTTAGACAACAGACAAGCAACATTAAAAGGGGGCAGTGGTGGAGGGGTGTGGATAGAGGAACAGGACATGGGAGGATAGGTATAATGCTTGTTAATTCTGTGGTTTACAAATTAAACAAACTTCATAGGATACTCATTCTCACACTTACTGAAATCACTGTTTATGTAAAAACTTCCATTTCACCTTACATATCCACATTCATTTTTAAAACCTCCTATAGATGAGCAACATGATACCCAAAGGGTTTTATTCATCTGATGACTCAGTCACAGTTACATCTCAACTATGCAACCACATAGATTCTCAAATACAACTCTAAAAAATCTGTCTGTATGAATACTATCATATACTACATTGATTTTCACATGACGGATGATTTAAGGCTGCACATATAAGAAACTTTGGTAAGAGTTACACTACTTCACGAAAACTGAGGTGAATGGAAGCTGTAAGAGACAAAGAGGTGTCAGACAGAAGTTGAACACGAAGGTCCAAAGTACACATTATATTTTAAATAACAATCAAAGCAGTTTTTGGGAACACAAAACACTTTACCAGTGTTTGAAGTAGTGAAAATTTAAATCTCATTTGAGGAATGGAAGGGCACTATATCTAATTATAATGAATTGTGGTTGTAGCAAACATTCCATGCCAATGTCAACTGAATCTACGTTAAAACTAAAGTTTCAAAAATATGGCAGCCTAAGGAGTTGCCTTGCTCAATAAAAGTAAAGCTGCCTCATTCCAGCTTTGTGGGCAGCATGAGATGAAAGACGGGTTCACAGTCTCTGGGGTTGCTTCCGCAAACTGGCAGTGCTTCCTGCAGGAACCACTCTGGGCTGCTGCTACCTGTGCGAGATCAGGCCGTTTGATGAGGGAGGCACAGTTGGGATCATCTCGAGCTCCACCAGCAGTGGAAAGTGATCTGGAATTCATAAAAAGCAAAATGCTAGAAAAGTATTGCCCAGAGAAGCTATGCAGGTGATTTAGTTTTTACAAAACTGCAGTTTCTGCATTAATGTTGCTAAACTTTTCCCTTACACTTTACTAACTTGTGCCATCCATCCTCTGTCTCATTTACATGGCATCTAATAGTTGACTTCTACCCTGTACAGTGTGTGGTTATTTTACTCTATCCACTGTCAGTATTAAAGTAACTTATAACTGTATACTGTTGAAAGAAATTTTGTAACATGACGTCATTTAATCATTACTGTGCAGTCAATAGCAAAACTCTGAATGGTTTAAACATCAAGCTCAAGGTAAAGAAAGATGCAGAGGATTTCTGGTGCAGATCACTGCAGCACATGCATCGTAAGTCCTATGTTTACAGCTAGGATCTGGATTCTCCTCTAATAAATACAAGCAAGATTTTTGCAGCTGACTCTTAAGCTTACAAGTATGTCCATTCAATCAGCATTTCAATCTGAGGCATTCTGTAAAATGGTACAGCAGTTCTGCTACAATTTTCGTACCAGGTGTCATTTTTCTTTATAATGACAGGTCATTCGCATGCAGACAACAGTGTACGAAAGGAGTTGGGAACATTCTTCCAAGACTGCTTTTAATAATCAATACACAACTTTGTCTTAAATCATGGTCTGTGCTATATATTTCACCCAGGAAATATTGTATAAGTAACTGCATGTTCAAAGACGCAGAATTAGCTCAGAAGATTGGCTATTGGCATTGACAGCAACCACCGTTTCGTTTAGTGCTGGCTCTGCACACTCCTATGGTGACTGGACTGTTACTAAACAATGTAAGGAAAAGATAGATTGCTGCTTACTGTAAAGATGACATGTTAAGTTGCATACAGGTTCTGGTCCGAGGTGCTGGAGTTGGCGGTCAATGTGCATGAGGTGTGCCTGCTTGTGCGAATGAAATGTGTTTCTCTTTCCTTTTCTGATGAAGGCTGTGGCCAAAAGATAACTTGTAAGTGTCTTTTAAATGTGCCTTTCTGTAACTGAACTTGTCATCTGGCTTATTCCTGGAAGCCATACACAGTGTTTGCAACAGTACTTTTCACAGTTGTTTAAAGTTCTTGAAAACTGAACCTAATCTGAGGAAAGAAGGGCATAGCAAATAATTTGTGTTAAAATTAAATATTGTCTGATGCAGTCAACAGTTAAATGTTATGTAGCAGGAAAATACGAGGCCCAAATATTCGAAGGGTCATCTGAGGACAAATCATCTGCTGAAAATTAATATGATGCTACCAAGCTTTAATTCATAAAATAACAGCCAATATCAAAGTGAAGAAATTTGTTAGTACTAGTGCTTCTGGAACAAATCATCATGGATTGGATACCAGAAAAAAATCTACAAATGGCAGTCACTCAAATACCCTTACTTAAATGTCTGTTTATTTTAATGTTGTGATCTAATTTCACTCTAAAAATCAGCATTTGCAAAGCACAGGAAAACAAAGAAATGACAACCTTGCCAAAATCATCATACAATGTCAGAAGACCCTAAATGGAATTACTGAAGATCATAACTCATCATATAAAATAGGCACTGACCAGTAGATAAGCACATAAACAAGAACTAAAACAGTTACAAAGTTGTGTGTGCTCTAAAGAACAACAGAAGCTCTTAAGCTTACCTACTAAGTTCCAGTTTCATTTACCATATCACACTTCTTTACGCAGTGCAGGGCATCTTTTGTTTCACTTTTTTTTTTTTTATTTCACTTTTTCAATCCATATGGGTTAAGATCACACAACTGTTTAACATTCTTGAGCTTTGTTGTTTTTCATCAGTATTCTTCCACCCTCTTATTCACACTTGCCTGTTCTTCTATCAAGAGTGCTCCGTGTTCTTTCTTGTCAGAAAAATCCATCACTCCCAATATTTTTGTCCTGAAGCTCCCTCTGTTTCCTACATCTTCCTTGCTGATCCTGATGTAATTTTTTCACACATAGAGCTCATCTCTTAACTCCTCATAGTTAGTTGACAACTTACTAGCAACATTTTCTGGTTTCATTATTTAATGTTTAGCTGTTAATTCCTGGTTGACACTCAGTCATCCTATCATGTACTACTGTATGGTCTTGTGATTGTTGTTAGGAATAGATTTCACTTCCATTCTCATTAGATAGAGGTCTGAATCAATGTTGGCTCCTCTCTGTACCTTTATGTCTACTCATTTTGAAAACTATTGTAAAGTGGGTGGCAGAGGCTTCCACTGACTACATGGTCAATTTGAAGCTCTTCTAACATGAAGTTTGGTGACTGCCATGTCTCCATTTGTTTTGTGTCTTTTTGTTCTTTGTGCAGATAATTTTCACGTTGCTCACAGTCATCCCATAGTCTCTCTCTCTCTCTCTCTCTCTCTCTCTCTCTCTCTCTCTCTCTCTCTCTCTCTCTCTCTCTCTCTCTATTTCAGTTTGTCCTTTTGTGGACTGGACGCATTTATATCACTTTTCTGAACTCTTTTTCCTTTGCAAAATGAGCACTGAAGCCTTCAGTTAGAATTATCACGTACTTATGTGGATCCCTGATCAAAACTTCGATATGTGATTAAAACTGATGTACAACTTCTATCCTCATCAACTGAGGAATTACCATTAAGAATTATGTATGATTTGTATCCATGTACTACCATCAGTACAGGCAGTCTGTGCGATATATATCTGGCATCTACAACAGATTCCACTACATAGAATACTGTTCCAAGCATTAACATTGATAAAAGAAGGAAACATGTACTAACAATGTGTTTCTTGTTATCTCTTACTTATTGATTTTTTGATGGCAGGTTGTCCCTTCACTGCTCTATATCATCACACAATTGTAACTTCATCTGAGGGCCATCTTTCTTACTCCCCCCCCCCCCCCCCCCCCCCTGCAATGCTATGTAAGTGTACCATTACCGAGAACAAGTTCTTTGATAACTTGGCAGACAGCACCCTTGAAGTGCTGTCTGAAGCCTTCTGGGTTCAGTGGTATGAACACAGTTCCTTGAATCACAAAAAAAGCTGTTACTACTACTGACGTTAGATCAGGTATCTGTTCAGGCCATTCCTGAAGACCACAGTGTTCTATCCATCTTACAGGAAATCTGTTGACAGTCCTTGCACAACATAACATGCAATATCTGCTGTATCCTCATACAGCCTCCAACACCTAGACTAGCATTATTAAGAACAGTGTCTAAACTGTCAATAACAGAAGCTCAATACATATCACCTGTCCGAGAACCTGTAAAGTGTCAGGGACTGATGATTTCATCTTCCAGAATTTCGCACTACACATTAACAGACCATCTCCTTTGATGATTGAAATCACATATTCACAAGATTTTCAGTGGCCCACTAATGCATATTATGGCAGTTCATTGTACCATAATTTATGAATACAAATTAAAGAGAAAACATAACACTTTGTACAGCATCTAGAGCAAAACTTTTCATGGTGCATTTGCAGAAAGTAATTTTTCAATTGAAACTGTTTTGATGTAGCTCCTGTGGCAGTGACAGGTGGCACAACTGAAACTTGTGATTGTGTACTATTCTCCCTACCAATGTAAGGCTGATACTAGAGATACAGCAACTTCTCATCAGCTGACATGTAGCTGAATCAAACACAGCCACATTATCACTTTTTGCTGATCTTTGCCTACTACTGCCATGTCTCCTCAAAATACTTGTTTCTCAAAGTTGTCCTTCAGCACGTAAAAACTACATGACTGATGGAGCTCTTCAATCAAGCTGTCTCCAAGAACACGGCACAGCTGCTTCACAGGCACCCTGTCAGGAGTCGCCAAGCATCAGCAAAGTGTCAACATATACTGTGAATGTATATGCCACATTCATTCCATGTCAGTACCTGCTCAGTTGCACATTCTGAGCTGCACAGTACATGGCAGTGCAAGGATACATACTACAATGTAACCGAACATGACTTCAAACAAAGTATCACATATCAAGGAAGCTTGACACTCTACAACACTGGCAACTTTACATCTCGTCCACAGGTCATACAGATTTGCCCACTCAGGAAAATGGGCACTCATTTAAATACATTTCTTCATAACGCCCATCTGAACACAACTAGTTA
Organism: Schistocerca serialis cubense; assembly: GCF_023864345.2. Lineage (NCBI taxonomy): Eukaryota > Metazoa > Arthropoda > Insecta > Orthoptera > Acrididae > Schistocerca > Schistocerca serialis. Next base: position 36,792,818 of record NC_064645.1, on the reverse strand, counting down.
TATACGACATCTTGCACCCATCTCTGAAACCAAGAAAAGATAATGTTTCTTACATTTTACAATCTAAACAAATACCCCTTTCACTAATTATTTTGTAGGATGCAGAGAGACGGACATTTTAACTGAACTGATGTTGTTTTCAAGAAGAACAAACCACAATAATAGTGAGAATGAACCACAGTAACTACTGTGAAAGTGAATGGAACTGGAGGCGGTAGGGATTAAATGCTTGTCATACTAGTAGTAATGTTACACATTTAAGTATTTCACTGATTCTGAATTACTGAAAGTAAATCACCCACATACTAACATCTATTTGAACAGAGATTAATAATAAACTGTATCAGAGTCAAAACAGGTCCATAGAGGCGGAACCAGGCACACAATCACACTTCTTACCTTCCAGTATTTCTTAAAGGAAATCATTTATGGAGACTGTAGGTCCATACATAAAAACACCTCCCATATTTACCTGAATGTGAGCTCTACCCTTCGACTAAATTAATTCAGGTTGCCTTTAACTGATATTGTGACTGGTAATATCCCTGAAACACAGGTTAGGTTGAAGGTGGAAAATGGCTACCAAACTGATGTTGTAGTCTCTGGGTACTTTAATGAGTACTGTTTGTTTACCAGGTTTCAAAAGTGTGTTTACATAAAGCACTTTAGTCCTAAGTTTGCAGGGTAATCAATCTTACAAATGATCCAAACATGATGGTGTGACAGTGACAGCCATGAGTTCATGGAAGGGAATTCTTGGCATGGAATGAGTGGCAGGTATCAAAGCGGAAGTACTGCTGGTAATAGGTATGTTTGACATGGATGGAGGTACTGATATAGCCATCTCTGATGTGGAGGTCAATACTGGGGAAGGTGGCTCACTGGGCTGAGGACAGCCAGGCAAAATGAATGGAAGAGAAGGTGTTGAGGTTCTGGAGGAATTTGGATAGGATATCCTCACTCTCAGTCCAGACCACTAAAATGGCATCAAGTGAGAGGTCTGGATTCTGGGTAGTTAGAAGGGATTCCTCTAGATGGCCCATGAACAGATTTGCATAGGATGGTGCCATGAAGGTGCCCATTGCTGTTTTGTATTTGCAAGATGATGCTTTCAAAGGTGAAGTAGTTGTGGGTGATGTAGATGGACATAAAGAGGTAGTGTTCAATAGCAGCAAAGCCATGGGCATTAGGATGTTAGTGTAAAGACATATGGCGTCAGTAGTGACAAGCAAGAGGAACATGATCCACAGAGTGTCAGTGGATGACGTGGTTGGTGTCTTCAATTATAGGAGGGTAAGTTCCGGGTAATCAGCTGAAGGTGTTGGTCCACAAGAGCAGATATTCTCTCAGAGGGAGCACAGTCATCTGCCAGAAAGGAGCATCTTGGGTGGTTGGATTTAAGGATTTCAGGGAGCACACAGAAGGTAGGAGTACAGGGAATGGTAGGGGTGAGGAGAGAGAGACAGACTCAGGAAAGGTTCTGGTTTGGGTCTAAGGATTTGAGGAGAGACCGGAAATCCCACTGGATTTCTGGAATGGGGTCCCTGTGGCAGTGTTTGTAGGTTGACAAATCCGATAGCTGGTGTAGTCCCTCCCTGGTGTAGTCCCTCCACAAGGTAATCCCACTAGTTCAAAACCGTAGTGGTAAAACCTTTGTGGGCAGGTAGGATTATACGGTCAGAATCAGTTTTTTAGTGGTGTTAAAAGGTGTGACTACGTGGCAGTGGGGATGGATAACATTTGGAAGAAGGAGTGACATGAGTGCACTTGTCTGTGACTCGATGTCTTCTCTGTATGGTAAGTAGCAATCTACCCTCTTCATAAGACTGTTGTTATATAACATCCTGGATTTTCCACTGTTTTAAACAGTGAAGAAAGAATACACAGAAATATAAGAAAAAGGAAACATTTGTTAAAGACACACAGGGAAAGATCCTAAAGAAAAACACTGAAGTAGAATGACAACAGACAGAGTACCCTACAGAAATACTAAACTGTGATAACCTCAATGAGTCTCTTCCATGTGAGGTACCACACAAAGTACACAGCAAAGAAGAAATATAATTACTAATTAAAAAACAAAAAAAAGAGTAATGTTTCTGGTGAAGATCAAACAGCAGGAGAGCTAGTAATGAATATAAAACCTGTACCGGTACTGAGAAATATAACTATGAAACTGTTACAGAATTTTTGGGAATAGATGGAATAGATCAGCTATAAATAAGTTTTTTTACACCCAGGCAGGTGACCAAGAAAGTTTTGGGACATAACTTTGATATTCACAAGGTTTTTGTTGACTTAAAAAAAGCTTATGACAGCATGTACAAGAGTACAGTCGCCAATGTTCTGAAAGAGTTGCAGTTACCACAAAAGTTAATATGTCTTGTACATGTGTTTAAAAGAAACCTATTACAGGGTAACGATCAGTACAAGCACGTCAAAGCATTTTCAAGTCAGGACTTGTCTCTGACGAGTAGACCCATAATCTCCAATATCTTAATTGTAGAAAAGAGAACATGAAAAAATTAAACCCTACTAGAACAAAACTGGGTAATAATACAATAAATTGGCTCATATATGCAGACGACACAGTTCTGATAAGCAACAACAAAGAGGAGCTGCAGTTCATGACAAACCTAACAAAAATATTGCAAGGAAAACAGGATTACAAATCCAACGGGAAAACAAGAGAATATGGTCTTGAGCGATGTACCCAATTATGGTACCCTACTGACAGTTGATGAATTCACTTCTGAAAGAGTAGGCACATATAATATTTGGGAAGCATCTTTAACAAACAGAACAGAATGGAAATTGAGATTAGGCCAGGATTGCAGAAGCAAATAGAGCATATTTTGTTTACTGGGGTGTGCTGTGCAGTAGAACTGTCCAGAGAAGTTTTAAAATCGGACTACATTGAAGTGTACTCCTCCAGGTAGCTCTATAGGGAACGGAAACATTTACATGAAGGAAAGCAGATGCATACAAGCTGTCGGTGTCCAAGAGAAAGATATTACGGAAAATATAAACACCAAAAAAAGTTTTTTATCACCCCAGTTTCCAGAACTCCTGAGGATAGACATTGACTGTGGATATTGTATCAAAGATGCAGACCCTTTGACTGATAAGAGATGTCACTAAACCCACCCAAAGATGTAAACAACCATGCATGAGCAATGCCTACTGGACGGAGGGGGTCCGACAGCCGATCAGTTGCAGTCATTCCACCAGGAAGGAGGTACATGGCTCATGTTGTCTGTAGTTCAACCATGCCTAGGTGGTCATTACTGTGGTTCAATCACATCCACATTGTTACTTTGTGCCAGGAAGGACTCTCAACAATGGAAGTGTCCAGGCATCTCGGAGGGAACCAAAGAGGAGATGTTCGGACATGGAGGAGATAAGAGAGAGACAGGAACTGTCAATGACCTGCCTCGCTCAAGCCGCCCAAGGGCTACTACTGCAGTGGATGACAGCTACCTACAGATTATGGCTTGGAGGAACCCTGACAGCAATGCCACTATATTGAATAATGCTTTTCATGCAGCCACAGGACTTCATGTTACAACTCAAACTGTGTGCAATAGGCTGTCCAATCCCTCCCTGGTTTTAAAATTGGGATTGAAACAGATTCTTTCCCTGAGTTGAGAAAGTTGCCTGTCATCCAAATTTCATTAAAGAGCTGAAGAAGGACCTCCTTCAAAAATCAGCCCAACTGTTTCAACATGCTGTAGGTTACAAGGTCATTTCCAGGGGTTGTATCAGAAGCTACTGACAATGCAGAATCCAGCTCCCATAGAGAGAAAGGATGGTTGTATTCCTCCATGTTGGTGGAATAGAAATCAACATCAGTCTCCTGTGTCTCCCGATATCAACAGAAAGTGGGTTCCTGGCTAGAATCAGCCATAATGGACTTATATGATTCACCCATTGTCTGAGCTATGACTCTCAACAATATTATGAGAGACCCCTGTATTCGTACAGCTGCTATTGGTGGTCAAGAGTTGCACCTCGAGATCCTCCTAATGGCTTCCCATGTTTTACTTGCGAATGTGGACCTGTGATGCAGTTCAGGAACTCTTGCCAACACCTCTGCTTTCTCTATAGAATTATTTGCTTTGCCTTTGCACATGCCATTCAAAGGTTTGCAAGATTCTCATCTGTAGGCCACTGGTTGGATCTGCACATAGCTGCCCTCTGGTGCCTGATTGCAGAATGACACTCAGCATTCCACCAAATGACAGGTTGCCTCCTGGGTGTTTCCATTGACCTTGGGATGGATGCATCTGCAGCATGGTGCATCACAGCTGTAATGTGACCTGCCCAGTTCTGGAAACCGTCACACTGCTCAAAAACCACTAATTGCCTGTAAAGCATCCAGTTAGCCTTTTTGAACAACTATCTCAGTGGCTTCCTTTTCAGATCTGCTCCATCAGGCAGATGGATCCAGATAGGATAGTGGTCGCTACCACAAAGGTCACTGGTCATTGTCCAGTGTCCACTGCACAGTGTCTGCAAGGGCACGCAATAAGAAGTAGAGGTCTATGGCTGTAGACAAACCCATAACAGTACTAAAATGTGTAGCTTGACCCATGTTCATCAGCATGTTCTTCCTTGAAGATGACCTCATCCTCACCAAAGGTCAGTTGTACACTTCTCTTCACATTAAACCTACTAACAAACAACAGTACTTACATTTTGAGGGTTTCCATCCTTTCCATGTCACACATTTCCTCGCATATAGCCTTGGCATTCGAGGCAAATGTATTTATTCATATGTAGACACTTAACAGCAATACACAACCATTCTCACCTCATTCTTCACTGGACATAATTACCAAAAGCAGATTTCCCCAGCATCACATCCAATTCTGGTACTGATGATTCCTCCAAAGAACAGCTTAGGAGAATACTTCTTGTCACTTAGTGTTATCTGGTCTTGAATGTATTAATCAGCTCCTTTGACAGGCTATGGCTTCCTAAAATTGTAGGTATTATCCTATCATCCACCTATATGCTCTCATGTTTTCCAATCTAATCCAGTATAGTCCCCAACAATCAGTCTTTCCTTCTCATCCCATCCTGTAAGTCTCCCCTGACCTGGAGTTCTGGATGACTTTTCCAAACTCACCCATTTCCTAAACGTCGCCAGTCCTTTTACTTCCCCTTAAACCTTTCTGCCAGAAGGAGGAGCCACTAGCTCTGCAAATTTACAAATCTAAATACCTTTGTATATGTCTCCTCCTGTCACCACTTGGTGAGTGGTTTTTTTATCTGCCCATTTACAATATATTATCAACAACTGATTACTTTTGTTGACATAAATAAAAATGCAAATTTTTTGTGTTCAAAAGTCTAAAACTCTTAAAGTTCTTCACACAGTGCGTTGAAATTTTGACAGAAAGCTGCATTAGAATATGTGCATGTTTTTATATACCTACTAGACTGCCGCATATAATATATAAATATGCATCATTAATTATAGGGAAGAGTCAATAAAATTCTTCTGGGTTTAGGACCACATTGTGAACTACAAAATTCTGACATTTTGGTGACTATTGTAAGACGCCTTCTTCAGGGTGTATTGCTAACTGCTGAATGGGTGCTCATTTGATTACATACATACTATGGAGGAGTGCTGTGATTGAATATGAGGGTGAGCAGGAGAGTATTAGGTGTTCATTTACTGGTCTTTGCATTGCTTGTTGTCATTGGTGGAAATAGGCATTTTTCACTGAAGTTTCCTTTATTGCTTGACATTGGTGGAAATCGGCGAATAGGAAATTGAGTGGTGACTGCAGCGTAGTGCTGTTTACTAACTGCCTAGTATTGACTAGGGCACATCAGCACTCTGTGTACTCTCCACTGCCTGTTGGTTTGTGAGAGCGGTCCTCCTGCAAAGCTGTGACTGCCGGCAGCCAAGATGCTGGGAGTCTGTGCCTGTCTTCTTTAGTCATGATGTTGGGTCACCTGGCTACTTCTATAGCCCCTCTGATCTTCCTCCTCAAGCTAACGGTTGGTTCACCAGTATATGGGCCTCTTGAAATTCAATTCTTTGAGATGGATATATCTCTCGTGATCAGATAACCTCGTGCTTATTGGATGCCCAGTCTCACCTACATACACCAGTCCACATTCGCACCCAATTTCATAAACTTCGGTAGCATGAAACTTGTCAATTCTATCTTTCATCAAGCCCAGAATGTCTTATTTTGTTGTTGCTATGAAAAATCAGCTTAATACCTGCTTGATGAAGAATTTTGTTCAGACATTCAGTGACCCCTTGTATGTATGATAGCAGGATGGTGTTCTGTGATTTGTTCTGCATTTCCCTATTGGCCTCCTCCTTTGGCGTCACAGTTTTATGTTTCATTCTCACGTCATAGCCATTAGCTCCAAAAATAGACATGAGGTTCTGTAGTTCAGCTTTGAGGTTGTGTTCAATGCTGATCCTGTAGGCTCTCTTAGTTAAAGTTTGCAGCATCGATTTATTTTGCATGGGATGGTGGTGGGAGGATGCATGCAGGTACGTGTCTATGTTGGCGAGCTTTCTATAAACACTGTGTCCAAGCTTCTCATCAGGCTTACGGTAAACTTCCACGTCGAGAAAAGGCAATACCCCATTCTTTTCTATCTCCATGCTGAAGAATCCTCCCACTACTATCCCACTGGGAATCACAAGAGGTGGAGCTGCAGATGGTCTATGACCATGCTCTATGACTATGCTCTGAGATGATAATGAGGAAAGGGAAAGTTAGCTGTGGATCACTTTTCGAGATACTGCACAAGATTTTGATTGTAACGAAAGATTACCACCGACTTGGTTCCGTGACCGCTTCTGCGCTTGTGCGCATTTTCTACTTCAGAAGAAGGCTTTATGCCTGAAATTTTAAATGCATAGTAGTCTTTTGTTGTGCCTGTCTGCAACTCAAAGTCTCCTCTATATGGTGAGTAGCAATCTATACTTTTCATAATATTGTCCTAAATCTAAAAATGTATCATACAGTTTTGGAAAAAAAACCTCAAAGTATATGTTTAACTGAAATTTTGGAACTATTACTTGGAGAACGTCAAGAATAGATAAGATTGTATTTGCTGTTGCAATATACAAATTCACATTAGTAAAGAGGCAAATGTATCTATAAGTCAACATGAAAAGGGCAGCACTTACAAGCATCTAATTTAAAATTTATGTACGGGCTACAAAATCTGGTATCATTCTTTTCTAATAAGAATACTAGCAAGAAGTTCTAGTAATTGTATGCAACAAAACGTCAGAAAACTCTTTACATCATAACTATGCTTACAGTAGATGATATGTAATGCTTTTTAACAAAGATGTAATGAATTTTGCTAATTTGTGTTTTCCGCAATCTGCACTCCACAACTCCAAGAATGTGTATGATTGTACAAGTTATAGTACAAAACAATACCTGATGGTACATGTGGATGTGGACAACCAACGACCTTGTTGTCTCTCAACCACTCAGGAGCAAGAGGACCAAGCAGGCCCAATGGTGTCATGCTCTGCTTCGAGTAGAAAATGTAGTCAATGATTCCTTTGAAATCAAACCTATGAATAAGAAAAAAATAAGAAAGTGTTAATAAAGATATGGCAGAAAATATAACACAGACAATAGCAGCTAATTTCTGCATAAACATAAGACAAGTTCACCTCAGAATATTTAAAACCTGTTTAAGTATTTTATAGACAGTGAAGGTATTTAACAACTTACGTGTAATTTGTAAAGGGCATAATATCTTCACTGTATGCGGAAGCAAGTTTGAAGGAATGTGTGAATTCATTTGGTTTTTCACAGCCAGAAATCTTCTGCAGGCAAGCTTTGTATGCAAGTGACTTGAAATCCTTGTGATCAGCAGGAACTCTTCCAGATGTCAGGAATTCAATCACACCTGCAACAGGAAATACAAATGATTTAAAACTATGAAAAGCAGTTCTCTTTCCCGCCAAGGTTACACACTTTTACTGGTCCAACAAATCTGACAGATGTTTGGAACTGCATTATATAATACACAGTTACACTGGTTCTTTACTGTAATTATCAATTTCATTCTACTGGGTGATCAAAAAGTCAGTATAAATTTGAAAACTTAATAAACCACAGAATAATGTAGATAGAGGGGTAAAAATTGACACACATGCTTGGAATGACATGGGGTTTTATTAGGGAAAAAGAAGAAGAAGAAGAAGAAGTAGTTCACAAAATGTCTGACGGATGGCGCTGGACAGCAAAACTGCTACCATGACGGGTGAGAGGTACACCGATATGTTACAGAATCGCATCATCCCCAGCCTGGCTGATAAACACCTGCTGGAGCGTACGATGTTTATGCAGGATGGCGCTCCACGCCATATTGCTAGACGCGTGAAAGATCTCTTGCGCGCACTCGTTTGGTGATGGTCATGTGCTCAGCCGCCACTTTCGTCATGCTTGGCCTCCCAGGTCCCAAGACCTCAGTCAGTGCGATTATTGACTTTGGGGTTACCTGAAGTCGCAAGTGTATCGTGATCGACCGACATCTCTAGGGATGCTGAAAGACAACATCCGACGCCAATGCTTCACCGTAACTCCGACATGCTTCACAGTGCTGTTCACAACATTATTCCTCGACTACAGCTATTGTTGAGGAATGATGGTGGACATATGGAGCATTTCCTGTAAAGAACATCATCTTTGCTTTGTCTTACTTTCTTATGCTAATTGTTGCTATTCTGATCAGATGAAGTGCCATCTGTCGGACATTTTTTTGAACTTTTGTATTTTTTTGGTTCTAATAAAACCCCATGTCATTCCAAGCACATGTGTCAATTTGCACCTCTCTATCTACATTATTCCGTGATTTATTCAGTTTTCAAATTTATACTGACTTTTTGATCACCCGGTATATTCAGTCAGAAGAAAACATTTCTAATCTAAAGGATATGACTATACTGTGCACAGTGCCACAGAGAAACACGCTGAAACATATTTACGAAATACTTACAAATTGTGTATCTTGTAAATGCAACCTCCTATCATAATTTCGATCTTCTTGTAAACACATTGTCATAAATTTGAAACTCTCCATTGCAACAAAGTCTGCAGAAAATCTGATCATTCAAACTTGACTTCACTACTCCATCTGCAGTGTAAGTTGAACTAAACCAGATGGCCTGTCTCCTGCTCAAAATAGTCCACAGACTCTACCCCACAGGCCACAGACATTCCACATACTATGAATGTTGATGCATATTTTCAAACAAAAACACAACAAAGTTAAGAAAACCTTTAAAGAATAACTTCCAAACCTTAGAAAATAGTTCTACAATAATATCACGGCCCACTAATGTAAGCAAGGCCTCCTGGAAACTGACCAATAAGTACCAAAAAACCTTCACAACTACGGATAGGAAACCCTCATGCATTATTTAGGATGGTAATATTATTTTACAGAAAATAAATTATCAACAGAAATATAGCTTGGCTTTAGGAAAGATTGCTGCACAACAACTGCAGTTACTGAGTTCCTCCATAAAGTGTACAGCCTCCTAGATGAAGGAATGTAGACAACAGTGATATTTGTAGATCTTTCCAAAGCCTTCAACTTTGTCAACGATGGGCTGCTCATGAAGAAACTTAAAGCATACAATATCAGTGCATTTACTGTCTACATACTTAACAAATCGCAAACACTGTACTAAACTTTCACGTAAAGCAGGTAATAAGGTCACGAAGATCCAGTCTTCTAGAGATACAGTAATAATGGGGATGCTGCACGGGTCAATCCCTGGATCCTTCCTCTTCTTGGTTTGTGTCAATGATGTGACACAACCCTTCCACTCACATCTAGTACGCTATGCTGATGACACTTCCATCTTATTTTATGAGAAAGACTTTAAGGCATTACAAAGCCTGTTGCAACAAAGAGTGTAACACAAGTAACAACATATGCTCTACACTTAGGCCTGCAGCTATTAAAGTTTAAAGCAACTGGCTCCCATGGCATTGAAATAAACAATATATGTGGTATTACATCAGTAGAAACAGATAACACTCAATTTCTTGGCGTCCACCTGGGCAAAAATCTTCATTGGGTAAACCAAATTAATTCTGTGTGTGAGAAAATCAGCAGTAGTTCGTTTTCAATATGCCAATTGGCAAAAATTATTCAAGTCATACCTTAAAAATTGTGTACTATGGGATAATTTATCCAATTCTTAGTCACGGTACTGAACTGCGATTCTGTGCAGCAGACCAACATCCTAACAGAGTACTGGTATTACAGAAGACAGCGATTAGGTTAACACATGGACTAAGGTCCTGAGACTCCTATCTTAAAACCTCGTCCAATGGTAAATATTTAATTATACCGGTATATACCTTGTATTTGTAGAAACTGATTATATTTTTTGTGAATAATAGAAACAAAGCAAATAAGTGCAGTGATACACATATCTGTGCTACAAAAGTGAGGGTAACTACTTCAGACAGAACACGAAATTAAAAATATCTGATGGTAGTCCTTATGTTAATGGTCAGATATAGTTCAACAAGCTGCTACAGACTTCGAAAATTTGTGAAAAAAAGCTGTTCCACAGGGAGTTAAAAGCTGCATGTTCTCTATTGCAACATCTAATATTTAGAATATTAAAATGAATATATGTACAACTACTGTGTGTACATTTACATTAATTTATTACTCAACCAAGGTATGACATTTGCAAAAGCCATCAGCCTGATGGCTAAATGCTAAAAAATGTAAATCAATAAATGTTTCACTACCACTAAGCCAAAGATGTCAAGTCTATCTATCTCATTATACAACAATGCAGAAGCTACACATGACATTAATTGTTTTTTTGTAACATAATTGCAAAATTAAATAATTACAAAATTCATCTATAACTATATTTAAAACACAAATATAACCTTTTTAAGGTTCCATGCCTCAATTGGTAAAAATGAAACCCTTATAGGATCATTTTTTTGTTTGTCTATCTGTCCGACAGTTATAAACCCTTTTTCTCGTGAATGGGTATATGTATCACATTGAAATTTATGACATGAATATAATAGAGGGAAACATTCCACGTGGGAAAAATATATCTAAAAACACAGATGATGTGACTTACCGAACGAAAGTGCTGGCAGGTTGATAGACACACAAACAAACACAAACATACACATGAAATTCAAGCTTTCGCAACAAACTGTTGCCTCATCAGGAAAGAGGGAAGGAGAGGGAAAGACGAAAGGATGTGGGTTTTAAGGGAGAGGGTAAGGAGTCATTCCAACCCCGGGAGCGGAAAGACTTACCTTAGGGGCGGAAAAAGGATAGGTATACACTCGCTTGCACGCGCGCACGCGCGGCCGCACACACACACACACACACACACACACACACACACACACACACACACACACACACACACCAGCACATACACATACACACCTATGTGCGGATGGATATGTGTGTGTTTGAGAGTGTATACCTATCCTTTTTTCCCCCTAAGGTAAGTCTTTCCGCTCCCGGGATTGGAATGACTCCTTACCCTCTCCCTTAAAACCTACATACTTTCGTCTTTCCCTCTCCTTCCCTCTTTCCTGACGAAGCAACCATTGGTTGCAAAAGCTTGAATTTTGTGTGTATGTTTGTGTGTCTATCGACCTGCCAGCACTTTCGTTCGGTAAGTCACATCATCTGTGTTTTTAGATATATGAAATTTATGACACACACACTCTCTCTCTCTCTCTCTCTCTCTCTCTCTCTCTCTCAGGTATATGGTCCCTTGGCAATTGAAAAAATTGAAGCTTATAAGTCAATGCAGTCAAAAGATACGGCCATTTATGTCGCATACTCTGATATTCGCAAACTCACTTGTCAAAACCTATAGGATACTTTGCGTTGCCCTAGCAACATAAAATTGGGCAAAAAGAAAGGACTCACAATACAAAAGAAGGAAAAAATTACAAAACTGTGAATTTGTAAGTATATCAGTGACAAAAAAAATCTTTTGTCCTTTCTTATCTGACACACTGTCTCTTCGTCCACCTGTTCAGAACCCTTTTTCTTGGGAACAGGTACACACATCAAGTTTAAATTTGTCACATACTAAGGCTGTGGCCCCTTAGTGATGTAAAGAAATTGAAGCATCTAAGTCAATGCAGTCAAAAGCTATGGCCACTTGAGTCACATATTCTCATAATTGCAAACTCACTCATCAAAACCTACAGGGTACTTCCTGTTGGCCTAGAATTGTGAAATTGTTCAAGAAGGAAGGTTTCACTGTACAGCTAAAAGACAAAGTCCAAAAATTGTTAATTTGTAATTTTACCACACAAAAAACTTTTTTCTTTGTTATCCAATGTCAAACTTGAAATTAATCTAATTGGTAGTTCTGCATTCAGGCTGACTGGGTCGCAATTGTAAAAGTCAAACATCACGCTAGTAATGACTTTACTGTTCATATTACGCATTTCATAATTATTCAACATCAGAAATCCAGGAGCAATTACTACATGTAGATGATACTTTGCAATTCTTGGATATTGCATTACCTGTTGATGTGCGAGTCCGGCGTTGGCAGGCAGAGACAGTGATCACACGTGTGTGTGTGTGTGTGTGTGTGTGTGTGTGGGGGGGGGGGGGGGGGGGGTCTACTTCAGAAGAAGGCCATTTGGCTGAAAGTTTACTTGTTTGGCAGTCATTTTGTTGTGCCTGACTGCAACTCGACCTCTCCATTATACGGTAAGTAGCACTCTACCCTTTTCATAATACTATACTTGTTCCATCCTGGACTTTCTATTGCTTGATATGTGCATTTCATCTACATATCTCCTGGGATAGACTATGTTCTTGCTCAACAGTTGTCGCTCTGTGGAAAATTTGTTATCTGAAGCATCCATAAATACATTTGCTAATATTCTTATCAGACAGTTTCCCCTTTGCCAAAATTCTTGGGTGTTTATAAGCTGACCCACCGAATGAAAAATACATATGAGGGTGTCCTAGCTTATCAAGTCTCAGCAAATTATTTTTAATAATATCAGTTTGTCAACTCATCAGCACATCTGCATAGATGTTAGTCAAATCTATTAAAAGGAACTGAGTCTCAGCCGAGGTAATGCTGTCTTGGGTATAATCCACAAGTTCCAATGATTCTTTATCATATGGCTATTTGTATATATGTGTACATCATTCTCAATTATTATCTTTCCAAGCTTCTGTCTGAGAAGATAACTGGGGGAAGCTTTGACAAAGAAATAATGCTCTTGACAACATTTGGACCACTCTCATAACACCACCTTCTTCTGAAGGAAACATGTTTAGTACTCACACAAGAGTTTAAGATTAAGTCCACTGCATTCCCTGTTTACTCATTCCACTGTATGTGTTTTACCAAGGATTTTCCACTTTCATCAGAAACAAATGTTTCAATGGCTGCAGTTCTGTCAATAGATTTAGTGCATCTTGAATTCATGCATGTCAAAATTACTGTTCACCAGTTGTAATGTGCAGACAAAACACGGATGCATTTGTGTAACCCAGAGACAAAGCAATTTTCTTGCACTTGAATCTTCCTCCACCTTCGTTCCCGATGAAAGGGGAGAGAACTAATACCTGCAGATTCATACATACTGTAGTATGCCTTCCAAGGATTTTTGGAAGAAACCAGGAGACTCAGCCACAAGCTAGCATGAGGAATTCCTTAACAATCATGATAATGCAGCTGCTCATAGGCCAGCCAGCTCTCAAATTTTAGCACCTGCCCTTCAAACCATATCCTGGACAATGTGATTCCATTGTTTTTTCTAAATGAAAAATAACTCATCCTGTGGTATCACTTTTGGCCTCTGAAGTGGGCATATACACTCACACAAAGTGTTCCGGAAAAATCTTACCAAGAAAGTATACACTGGACCCTTCCTTAATGGTGCACACATATTTATGACGACGACAAGAAGACAAGTTTTCAGAATGATCAAAAACTGAATAATACTGGCTTATGTTTTCAAACTTTGAAAAAGAACCCAAAAACGTATAAACTTACGCACTTTAAAAAAAAACTGAAAAAAGTAGCATCAAGGCAGTATGTGTCCACCAGAGATCAGAAATGAGCTCTGTATACTTCCTTTAAACTTTCCAGTGAGCCCTATGGCACCTCAGACCTTGTTGTCTCTATGTGCTCGGAGACGAATCTCAAGTCTCCATTGGTGCCCATTTGACTGAAAACTTATCACCTGAGTCATTGAAAGAAGTGCAAGTAGACAAGTTTGCAACAATAATCATGGAGTTTTAGCACTGCAGCTACATATAACATTGACATACACACATTTTTGAGGTATCATTAATTCTGTGACAACAGTACAAGAAAACACGGCACAAGGGTGAAGTCACTCTCTAAACAGTGAGTAATTGTTAGAATAAATTTAAGCCAACAAAAAGTTACAGACATTAATGATAAACTACACAACTCACTGTTAGCCCATAAATTCAAGTTGCCGCGACCAAAAGAATACAGAAATAGAGTGCTTTTTGGTCACAGAGACATTGCACTGTGCCCAGATCTCTTTTGATGCAGCACATGTGTTTCCTCATGGTGACGGTGGAATAAACAACAACATAACCATACATAACTATTTTGTTAGCATTGGACAAAATTTGTACATTTCAAATAACTTCCGGGAATTCAGCGACCGCTGATATTTTGGCGGGAGAACACCCCGCCATTTTCAAGGCAACTGCAACGAACAGGCAACATATATGCAAATTTAAAACCATGGTTCTTGGACTGATCAGGAAAGATAACACACACATTGAACACTAGTGCCACCAAAGATGACCAAAGTCAGAGCTATCAATAGTGAGACTACAAAGTCTCAGGTGAGGTAGCATTGACTCTGTCCCTCCGTTATTTGACAAGGGAGAGAGCCGGATTCCAAACAGAATTTAAACAAAAACCTCCATCCCTGTTAACAAGGTTGCTTGCTAATTTAATCTCAACTGCCTCCTTAATAACACTGTCCCAAAAGCTGGAAGTGCATGCCAATATCTCGGTGTTATTACCGTATTTACTCGAATCTAAGCCGCACTCGAATCTAAGCCGCACCTGAAAAATGAGACTCGAAATCAAGGAAAAAAAATTTTTCCCGAATCTAAGCCGCACCTGAAATTTGAGACTCGAAATTCAAGAGGAGAGAAAAGTTTTAGGTCGCACCTCCAAATCGAAACAAAGTTCGTCTAGTTGTAATATGAGACACAATTTAGGTCGAATGAATGACGATAGGGGCTGCAGTAGTTTGGTTCGAGTCGTAAGCTTAGCAGTTACGGTTTACCAGGTAGCCATTGCTACGCGTCACGCGCTCCGTCCGTATTTATACGGATATCCTTCCTTTTTCACGTGCTTCGTCTGGTTTGAATTGATTGCTTATTTTTCTTTGATCTGATAAGTGCCGTTCTCTTTATTATAGGTGTTTACGTCACTCCAAGCTGAAAATGCATTACTGCACTGTGTCATGCATTGTTTGTAGCATTCTGATAGTGCGTGTTTACGGCCTGTCGCCGCTTGCGGCGTGGCTTGCTTTTGTGCGCGCTACCGCCGCTTGCAAATAAAAAATAGAGAGGAGTCGTCTCATTAGCGGAACATTTGTTGTTACTTACACTACTGCTTTCTTTGATAATGATCAACAAGAACCAAATAACAGACTGCGTATGACAGATGATGTTCTGAACGAAATTTTAGCGAAAATTTTTCCCCGTTCCAAAATCTTTGCAGGCGCCTCTTTAGTTCATTACATTCTGCACAGAAAAGAGACATCTTAGATTTAAAAATCTAGTCAGTTGCCGTGCTTCATTTCTGACTGTATCACTATCAGGCATAAAAATAATACGAATATAAACATGACATGATATGTATATTCTTCCCCGTTTGCTGTTGTCTCACTCTAGTTTCGTAGTTTATTAGGCGGACAGGATTTAAATGAGATAGTAGCAAACACGAAACAATACCTGGCAAAATGTTTATATTCGTATTAATCTTATGGCGAAGAGAATACTACATGTGATTCACAATTCAATTCATAAAAGCTCCTATTAGCAACCATCTCTTCTCACAGGTAGGAAAAAATTCAGAACGTAGAGTTGGCCATATTGACAAACATCCCAAACAGTCTTGCCAGTCGGATTTTCGTAGTACATTGAAATGCTGCTACATTCGAAGATCAACAATACAGAATTTGTATTTACTTCGTTGGATAATGTACCAAAATGCAGAGGTCGAAACTCTGGGCGGAGGAAAAAGGCTCGTCTTCCACTTTTTTTTTAAATTTATTTACTGACGCAGAGATTTTGGTGCCAGTATGTATCTTTGTGCCTACAAAGCATGCCTGTGTGGCGCTACATATATTCGACGGCAGAAGTTAGTTGTGGCGGCACCCACCAACATTTTTCAGAAATCCAGCTTGCTTTGCACTCGATTCTAAGCCGCAGGCGGTTTTTTGGATTACAAAAACTGGAAAAAAAGTGCGGCTTAGATTCGAGTAAATACGGTATATAACATGGTGTGACCAGTATCCAAGCAATGTTCAGCAACAGCACATCTACTTGGCTGCTGTAATCGTGTGTGCCGTTTATGCTCAGTACATCCGTCCTCCATGGTCCTGATAGTTTGACCAATATATGCCACGCCACAGCTACAAGGAATGCAATATACACCTGCCTTATGCAGGCCAAGATCATCCTTAACAGAACTCAAAAGCACTCTAATTTTAGATGGAAGTCAAAAAACACATTTTACATCGTTTTCCGATTATGTACAAAAGATGCAACATTTACTATCTGATTCAGCATATCGCAGAATCGACACTGACCCCACAAAAAGTGTTGAGAGGGAGACCAACAGCCTCCTGAAGAAAAGTGATTTGTTGCAGGACACGATCAAGAGTCTTAACACCTATAGTGCTGTTCCCCCTAGGTTATATGGCCTTCCGAAGGTCCACAAGGAAAGAGTTCCTTTCCATCCTATAGTGAGTAATATTGGTGCTCCGACATATCGTGTAGCCAAGCATTTTGCTTCTCTGTTGAGTCCGCGAGTAGGTCAGTGTGAACATCATACCAGGAACTAAGCTGATTTTTTACATTGTTTGGAGAGACTGCGTTTGAATGACTCTGATATTTTAGCGAGTTTCGATGTGGTCTCTCTTCACTAGTGTTCCTCTGTCTGATTCATTGCAGTTAATTGAGGCTAGTTTTGGTGCTGAATTAACTAATCTCTTTTGGCACATGTTGACATCCACTTACTTTTTATTCAATGACCAGTATTATGAGCAGACAGATGGAGTTGAGATGGGTAGTCCGTTGTCTCCTGTGATCGCAAATTTGTTTATGGAAGACTTCGAGGAGCGTGCATTGGAGTCGGTGCCTTTGAAACCCGCCTGTTTCTTTAGATATGTTGACGATACTTTTGTTGTTTGGCCTCATGGTAGGAAAAATTTGAATGCCATTCTAGAACATCTGAACTCAATCCACCTGAACATTCGTTTTACAATGGAGGTGGAAGAGGATGGTTGCCTTCCCTTTCTTGACACAATGGTTAGGGGAAAGGATGATGCATCATTGAAACATGCAGTCTACAGGAAACATACTCACACAGACTTATACTTACAGACTAATAGTTGTCACCATCTGGCTAAACGTAAAGGGGTACTTCATACCTTGGTGCACAGGGCACATGTCATTTCCGACGCTGGACTTTGCCAGCTGAGCTGTCCCATCTGGAAGTTACGTTTCGTCAAAATGGTTATAGTGATAGACAGGCTGAACATGCGTTGCGCTGTTGACCAACTGTACATTGGGTGATTCATGATAATTCTGAGTTGACACCTAAGTCTACTGCCTTTTTGCCTTACGTAGGAAACACTTCCAACAAGATCGATTGTATTTTACAGAAATACGGCGTGAAATGGGTTTTTCGACCTCCATCTAAAATTAGAGTGCTTTTGAGTTCTGTTAAGGATGATCTTGGTCTGCGTAAGGCACATGTATATCACATTCCTTCTAGCTGCAGAATGGCATATATTGGTCAAACTATCAGGACCGTGGAGGACGGATGTACTGAGCATAAACGGCACACACGATTACAGCAGCCAAGTAGATCTGCTATTGCTGAACATTGCTTGGATACTGGTCACCCCATGTTATATAATAACACCGAGATATTGGCATGCACGTCCAGCTATTGGGACAGTGTTATTAATTAGGCAGTTGAGATTAAATTAGAAAGCAACCTCGTTAACAGGGATGGAAGTTTTCGTTTAAACTCTGTTTGGAATCCAGCTCTCTCCCTTGTCAAAAAACAGAGGGACAATGTCAATGCTACCTCACTTGCGAATCTGTAGTCTCACTATTGATAGCTCTGACTTTGGTCATCTTTGGTGGCATTAGTGTTCAGTTTGTGTTATCTTTCCTGCATCAGTCCGAGAACCAAGGTTTTTAAATTTGCATATATGTTGCCTGTCCATTGCAGTTGCCTTGAAAATGGCGGGATGTTCTCCCGCCGAAATATTGGCGGTCGCTGAAAGTGTTACCTGGCTGAATTCCCGGAAGTTATTTGAAAGTTGTATACGCCAGGAGAAACTCAGGTCTCACAAAATTTGTACATTTTGCATCTGAAGCATGGACTGTAGCATGAACCTTACTTCAGACATTGCTCCATTTCTAATAGAGCACATTTGCAAATGGACACATGGCATCGCTTAATTTTTGTCTTTCACCCACAACAGTATCACAAAACACAGCTTCATTAAAGACCATTTGCTCCTGGCATTCAGTCATTTCAACTTGTCAATGCTACTTTATAGCACTAAGATTGCGTACACAGCTTCTGTACTAAGACGTGACTAACCTTACAGTCCTAAAAGCTCCAGTAAGAGAAAACAAGACAATGAGTATGAAGTGAGTGCAGCACCACACTTCTCAGACTCGTCATACTCAAAGAACTAGTTTTGCCATACCTAACTGCAGAATTATGGTGAATATATGTATTTCATAGTAAGGTAGACGTCTTTAAAAATAAAGACTGAAAAGAGTATTACAGTCCATAAACTTTCTCTTGGGTGCTTGGTTCCAGGTTTACGAACTGATAGAAGTCTTAAGATTTCTAGCCAGTGTGTTTCTCGTTCAACCATAACCAACTCTGGCAATCAAACAATACTGTATGGAGTATCACTGTAACAGCCATTGTTTAATGTTGTTTAATTTGTATGTGCTGACTTCAGGTTGCTTTTATTGCGATAAGTAATGCAGAAGTTCCTGGTCCATCATGCGAGCTATTTACAACTCATCAGACAAGAAATCTGCACTGAGTGAGCATAGTGAGGTCTCTCCAAGGATGTCCACATGTTAGGCAGAGTCTGCTTTCCTTGCTACCTGCACCCCACATCTGTCAGCATCCAAGAAAAATTTTGGAAGTTGTGTATCAGTCCAACTACCGCCACTCTCCTTCCAATCCTACTTCATGAAACAAGTGAGCTATGTACTCAGCTCATTAATTACAGCAAAATTATATCATAATAAAGAGCAGAGCTGCTTACCAGAGTCTGGAAGAGAGTTAAAATCTCCACACAACAGTAACTGTATGCTGCTTGGATCAGGTTTGTGTCCAGGCCTGAAGCTGTGGCTGGCATCCTCCAGGATACTGCGGAGTTCATTTGACAACATCATTGTCTGGATCAACTTTACATCACAAAATTCAGGATCCCAATGTATGTGGGCTGTGCATACTAATATAGGCTGATGGAACTGACTGGGGTCTGGTGGCAAACCTGAAAAATAAGAAGCGATACAGCTTGCAAATCCTGCCTACAAGTATGTGAAAACATGTGGGGGACACACACACACACACACACACACACACACACACACACACACACACACACACACACACATGAGAGAAAGAGAGAGAATGACTGCAGGGGGGGGGGGGGGGGGGGTGTCTGATCATATGAACCTCGTGAAACTGCCTCTCCTTATACATAACTTACAGTTCTTAATATTGATTAATTTTATCATTTGCCAAAGGCTTTCAATGTCATATATCCCGTTCAGTTCTTGGACAATCACAACAAATCAGAATATTACTGTTTGAGCCTTGTGCAACAGGTATCTACATTTCTCAGACAGATCACTTGTAGTCCTCCAGTTGTGCGCCCTAAAATACTAATAATCATCATCTGTAGTCCTCCACAAAGAAGTAATCATAACAGGAATGTCAATGGCAAACACTACTTTTGGTTACCACAATAAAATAATGATGGATCAATTTTGAAACACCATGACTGACAACAATCAACAGTTGAAAAATCTGTGCCGAATGTTAGAATGTTATAGGCTCTGCCCAAAAGATAACATTGTATCAATGAACAAGCAGTGTAATACAAAAAAGTAAATATGTCATCAGTTCACAGATACATCACAGTGCTATATCGAGCATGAAGGCATGGTCGCATTGGTGGTGGTATGCCACTGCATTCCTCCTACCTTCAAACTGTCTTCCTCAGCCAATTGTGAGGGAATGACACTGAACCACTGTGTAACTTGACATTTTTCACATCGATAAACACTGTTAGAGGTGAAAGAAGTGAAAAGTGACACATGAAAAACATAGGACTGGCTGGGAATCGAATCTGAGACCTTTGGATTTGTTGTCTAGCACTTTATCACTAAAACATCAACCCAGTGCAACACATTTTCAAAGGCAAGAATTGTACCAAGACCAAAACTAGATTACAAAATTTGGGAGTTGGATTACATTTTTTCCAATCATGACTTTGAAGCTAGGTCACACATTCAGTCATCCTGCCATCTTGTTTGGCAGTAAATGCAATTGGGTGGTAGTGTGACTCAGCACTTTCCAGTTCTACATTAAACTCATAGGAATAATGTAAGAGACTTCTATGAAAGATTAAACACACCCCACCAATAAATATGTAGAAATCTCTGTAACAACATTATTTTTCCTTTTTTGTGGAATTTGTGACATTTCAGTCCAAGTGTCACCTCCCTCTGTTTGTCTGAAATCTTTCAGTGTCTTTGCAAAAACAGACACAATGTCTGATGGGATAACCGCAATCAGTGGTTTTACAATGTTACTTATAATCCGTCTTGATTGCATAAAATGTTTATTCATATGACCGGTTTCAGTTCCTCTAGAACCATCTTCAGATCTGTAACGATAATGATACTAATTTACTATTTCACAAATGCAAACCTTTTTCATCCTATCCAATCACCATCAAATGTACCAGAATGAACCTGCAATTTTGGTTACAGGAGTAACCCGTCCACACATAGCAACCTTCACATGCTGTGTCACATAAAATTGGTTGGCAGAATGCACGTCATTTATATTAATTATAACACTATTGCCAACAGGTGGCGTCTGGTACATTTGTTACATTACATATGCACATACTGTATAAAGTAGATTTTTGTAATTTACTTTTATCTTTAAAAATACTTAATGAAAATCTGTAGGTGTCAAGGTTAAAATCTATACTTGTCAAAATTAAAATACACAGTAAAATTATCATTTTTATAAAATCTAAAAACAAAGGGTGATTTCTATATCCATGGCACCAGTACAGTTTTCCTCTATGGTCTGCTTCCGTGGTTCCTGCCATTTCAGTGTTGTGCCGCGATCTGCCCAGTCATCTGACGTCCATTGCCGTGGGAAAGAGGGCCACGCCGGAGGGTCCCATCAATGACTCCTGGCACTGCACGCATCTTCCAGCTTCCCCACCAAGCACCATCTGTCATCCCTCGGCCTGGACCTCCTTACACAACAGTTGTCATCTCAGTAAGTCATCATAAATGCTAAAATAGGCGTTATGTTTGAACTCGCTTTGCTTGTTGAGGATTAAAGCTGGATCTTTCTTTTTGTGGGTGTATATTTCTATTTCTTCCAAAATGTTAAGAAACCGTCCCTTATGAGCTCTATGCAAGATGTCTAAATTTTGTTCAGTGTTCTTCACTGAATGCTTTAAGGCAGACATATGTGCTGTTTTGTTTTGGTAGTAGGTGTGCTCCTTGAATCTGGTCTCAAAGTTCCTACCAGTCTGCCCTATATATTGTTTACAGCAGCCATCACATTTGATCTTACATACACCTGAATCCTGAAATTTATTACTACTATTACATATTTTGTGTTGGAGCTTCAATTTTAGCGTGTTATTTGTTCAGAACCCTATTCTAACATTGGATTTACGAAAGCATCTTTCAATCTTATCTGTAGCGCTTTCACTTTATGTGAGAACCACATATTTTTTCTTCTTGTTCCTCTTAACTATGACTTGACTTCCTTCTATTTGTTTCATTTGCCTCTTCCTTATCTTATTATAAATATTTATCACCACCTTGCACATATATCCGTTCACTACAGCCGCTTGTTTTAAAATACTTAGCTCCTTTTCTACTTCCTGTTGGCTTAGTGGCAATCTCAGTAGCCTGTATACCATCGAAGTAAAATATGCCCATTTGTATCGTGATGGGTGACGAGCACTAATTGATAACTAAATCTGTACACACGTTTTCTGAATATGCTAAATTCATGCTTCCCATCTTTCTTTATTAGTGTTAAATCTAAGTAATCTATAGGGTTGTCTTCTTTAAAATCCATTGTGAATCTAATTTTCAGGTGTTGAGAGCTCATTTTTTTGTGCTGCATTTTCAATATCATTTTTATCTCCTTTGTATAATAAAATAGAGAGGCCGAGATATCTCCTGTAATATACAATTTACTCAGCGATATCAGGATTTTCATCAAAGAATTCGTTTTCCAAGTGATTTACAAAAATTTCAGCCAGCCAGCGTCTGTGGTGCTGACAATTTTGGTGGAAAGGTTAACAGCAGTGTTACGGGAACACTTCGGTTCTGGATTTGTTGGAATGTTGACAGGGAGTTTTGGGGGATGTGGAAAGTTGAAAAGTTCAGCTAGGCAGGTTTTAGGTACTATGAGGGGTGGACACGGAGGAACACACTGAAGGTAGTGTAGAGGTTGGACAGTGGTTTCCAAAGGCAGCAGTAGGATGTCCGCAGGCTGGATACCTTATGCAGGTGATCTCTGGAACATCCAAATTCATTCAACAGACATTCACAGCTTAAAACTTCATGTTGGCTGTATGATTACTTTATTTAAAAATCATGACAAGTTTCATAATGTAAGTTACATCATCAGGTGAAGTTTACACATGATTTTGTGTGACAACTGATATTAAGGTTTCCTCTGACTCCTAAAATTTCACTCTATTGCAAAAATCATGTCGCAGCCTACCATCCCCCATCCCTCCGTCACCCTTCCACATTCGTTTACCACGGGATGTGACTCAATTTTCGGAATTGGGTGAAATTACAGACATGAGGAGAAAGTTGAATATCAATTGTACTCCAGTGTCATGTTGTAACTGACTTCATCTGGCGATGTAACTAGTATTATCAAACCACTCGTGCTTTTTAAATAAAGTAACCATATAGTTGCAGCCATGCTTTCTACTCAACTTGGTGTCTGGACTGCTCTTCCAGGTGCTGGAGAGCAGGGGATTCTGATTTGGAGATGTGATATATGTAGTAGGGATAATACAGTGGCAGTATCTTACTGCAGGAGCAGAGATGGTTCTGGGATGTCTGTGACATGAAGATGTGTTTTTGCAGAATCAGGTTTTTGAGGGACTGGGACTGGTGGAGCTCACTTTGAAAGGGAGGGCAAGCTCCAGAGAAAGTAATTTTTATGTCTGTCCACTTAAAAGGGGGGGGGGGAGGGGGGGGGGGGTTATAGACAGCATTTAAGGAACAGAACATGGAACTGGGATTTGCCAGGGAAAGGGATACTTTTACGAACTGTTGTAGAAAGTTGGAGCAGGGGTCGATTGTGACAGGGATAGGGTAGTGGAAGCGGTAAATGATGTAGAAAATGGGCAAATGAAGGCGTTAGGTGGCTGTGAGAGAAGTTGGATAACAGGAAAGAGAGAGATACAATATGTACAGGCATGCAAAAACATGCACAAATACATACAAAAACGGAAAAACATGCACTTGAACTTGTGAACCTTGACCTAAACAATCCTCCTCCACCTCTCTTTCTTCCCTTATTGCAACACATGCATACTCCCATATCTCATATGAGCCTTTTTTCACCTTTTTGTACTTCTTTTTAGATATTTTCGAGTATTTGTGCTCATTTTTGTGTGTCTGTATGTATATTTTCATGTCTTTTTCTTTTATCCAGCTCCCCTCATAACCATCTAACACCATTTTCCCATTTCCACATCATTCCCATTTTCCCTTTGCCCTGCTCCATCATTCTGCACCAACTAAGACAAGTATCTCTTTCCACGGTTTAAACCCAGTCTCACATCCTGCTCCTTCAACGCTGCCTTAACCATCGAATTCCCCCAAATGGCCTAACCATGAAAATTCCTTTCTCTCGTGCCCAACGCCCTTTCACGAAGACCTTCACCTTTTCAGATCCTGGCAGTCCATGTCCCTCACAAACCTTGTACTGCAAAAAGCACATCTCCATGGCACAGGTATTCCAGAACCACCACCTCTGCTTCTTACACAAGCTACTGCTATTGTGCAAAACATCACATATCTGCAGCAGAATCCCTTGTTCTCCAGCACCACCTCCAACCTGCTGACATCTGTGGCACCAGCACCCCACTCCTATGTCACCCACAGTGTTTCTTCTTGTCAACTCCTCACAGCACTCAGAATCTGCCAAGCCTTTTCAGTTTGTCACCTGTCCCAAAACTCCCTACCAACACTCCACTAAATCCAAAGCTGGAACAATCCCTGAACACTGTTGTGCCAATGACGATCCCACCAAAATCTTTAGCCCCACAGGAGTTTCAGTCCTATCCAAAGGGCACACCTTAAACCATACTGGACTAGTCAAAGACCTACTCTCCTTCTCCCTACCCCTGCAATGGGAACACTTCTTGGCCAACAATCCCAACATTGAACCCTACCTCTTCCAGTTCATGCCGCCATACAACCGTGATCCTCTCCCCTCCCACCTAACCATACCTTGGTCACCTTCCAGGAATTTCTTACCTCCAACTTGGCAGCACCATACATCCCCTTGTCCCTTGCGAAAAACACGAACTTTTCAGCAAAAAAAAAGGGGCCAGCCTCATAACAAATCCTAACCTAATCATCCTACCTGCAAAGATTCTACAACTGTGATTATAAATCATAGTGACTTCCTGGCAGAGGGCTTCTGCCTATTATCTGACTAATCCAACTATAAACTCTGCAAGGATCACCCCAACCTAGAAGTCAAACACAACCTCCAGATCCCTGCTTATCACTTTAGGCCCTTCCTATGTGGTCTCTGGAATTTATTTCCCTCCTCATCCCTGTAACATGCTGCACACACACCTATTACAAGCTCCCCAAAATGCACAAACCTAACAATCATGGATGCCCCATTGTAGCTGGTTATTGTGCATCCACTGAAAGAATTTTGGCCCTCACTGACCAATGCCTCCAACCAATCGCAAAAAAATCTAACTTCCAACATGAAAAACACCAACAAATTCCTTCACTGACTCTCCACAGTCCCCACCCACTTTAACTCTTTGATTCCCATTCATAAATGTTGACACCATTTCCACATACACCAAGATCCTTTGTGCCCATGGCCTTGCTGCTATTGAGTACTAATTTTCTCAACATCCTTCAGATTCTAAATCCACTACTTCATTCCTCATACACCTTACTAAATTTATGCTAACAGAAAACTACTACTCCTTTAAAGGGATGGTATACAAAGAAATCTGCATCACAGCAATGAGCACCTGCATGGTATCCTCTTACACCAACCTGTTTATGGGCCATCTAAAGGAGACCTTCCTATCCTTCCAAAACCAAAAATCCTGGTCTGGCTCAGGTTCATTGATGATATCTTCATGATCTGTACTCAGAGACAAGACATGTTATTCTCATTCCTTACAATCTCAGCACCCACTGTAATAAAATGGAGCATCCAAACCGTTCTTCCGATGTTACTTATTACACGACCACCAGTCATGGTGCTTCAGCACAGCATCTTCAGACCTTAACTGATGCTGAGGAGGTTAACTCCAATAGTATACACAATTCATCAGTGGCTCACATCCATGGACAGTTTTCACAAACTACCTGTAACAATGATCTTGTGCCTCCAACCATAAACTACCAACTGTAATCAGTTGGTAACTGATGGTTGGGGCACATCACTGTTACAGGTAGTCTGTCAAAACCAGTTCATAGATGTTGGCCACTGATGAATTGTGTATAAACATGGAGTTAACCCTCTCAGTATCCATTAAGGACTGAAAATAATGTACTGAACAACCGAAACTGGTAGCCATTTAATAAACAACATTGTAAGGACAACTGTAAGTGTTCCATTTTATTACTTAAGTGAACGGCCGAGGCCCCTTAAATCTCTAATCAGAAGGATGAAAATACATCAATACCTTCTCTCCCATCTGCTCCACCTGATCCTACTCAACCCAGTGTCCACCTTCCCATACATTGAGTTCCTCCTCTCTGATTGCTCCATCCACACTGAACACACCAATCACCAACAGTAGCTGCATTTTGACAGTTGCCATCCCTTCCACACCAAAAAAATTCCTCCCATACAGCTTGGCCACCTGGGGATGGTGCATCTGCAGTGACAATAACTCCCTCACCCAGTATACTGGAGTCTCACCAAGGCCTTCACAGACGCAGTAGCCCCCAAATCTAGTCCGCAAACAGATTTTCGTGCAAATTAATTTCCCGTGTCATGTCCCCTCACACCCACATCCCTCCCACCACACCCAAGAAACAGCTACAAAGGAGTTTTCCCTTCATCACCCAGTACCATTTCAGACTGGAACAACTGAACCACATCCTTCACGAGGGTTCCGAGTATCATTATACCCTGAAATTGCAGACATTCTACCCAAGATCCTTCTTAATTATACTTAGGTGCCCATTCAACCTCCACAACATCCTAGTCCCTCCCTATGCCACTCCCAATCCCAACCCCTTGCCATAGGGGTCATATCATTGTTGAACACCTAGGTGCAAGGTCGCTGCTTTCATCCGACACGGGAGCTGCAGCAACACCCTGGTCTGAGCTGCTGGAGACAGTGGTCATGGGTGCATGAAGTGTACTTGCTTGTGTGAATATCAAGTCAGTTAACAGAGAGAAAGGTATCAGTGATCACAAGGCTGTGATAGCATCTAGGACAATGGGTATCACAAAGGTAAGAAAATTTTTTGCTTAGCAAGAATGAGAGGATACAAATTTCAGAGTATCTGAGCTGTCAGTATCAAATATTTGGTGATGAGGACAAAGATGTGGAAAACAAATGGAAAAAATTCAAAGGAATCATACAATATGCCCTAGACAAATATGTTCCAAGTAAGGCCCTAAGGGATGGGAAAGACCCACCATGGTACAACAGCCATGTTAGAAAACTGCTAGGTAAACAACAAGAACTTCACCTCAGATTCAAGAGAAGTAAAAAACTAGCTGACAAACAAATGCTGAATAAAGCAAAAACGAGCATAAAGAGAGCAATCGGAGATGTGTTCAATGACTTTGAAAGTAAAACTTTGTCAACCAACATGTGTAAAAATCCTACAAGGTTTTGGTCGTATGTAAAATCAGTAAGTGGGACATTCATTCAGTGACCCTATTGGAACAGTAACAGAAGATGACAGAGAGAAGGCCAAAACACTGAATTCGGTATTCCAAAATTGTTTCACAGCAGTAGATCATAACACTGTCCCTCCTTATGATCATCTTACAAATGTCAAAATTGCAGATATTGAGATCACCTATAAGATTCTACAATGACTATGCAAAAGATCTTGCTCCCTTTCTTGCAGTAATTTTTCGTAGATCACTTGAGCAACAAAGGGCACCTAGTGAGTGGAAGCAAGTGCAGATTATTTCCATTTTTAAGAAGGGCCATAGGACAGATACACATAATTATAGACCTACATTGTTGAAGTCAATCTCTTGCATAATTATGGAAAATGTTTTATGCTCCAGAATTATGACGTACTTCGAGAAGGAAAATCTCCTCTATAAAAATCAACGTGGATTCCGCAGACAGAGATCTGGCAAAACTCAGCTCGCTCTGTTCCTCTATGAAATACACAGTGCCATAGACAATGGCACTCAGGTTGATGCCATGTTCCTTGACTTCAGGAAGGCATTTGACACTGTCCCAGACTGCCGTTTAGTGAAAAAAATACGAGATTATCTAGTATTGGAGCACATTTGCGACTGCATTCAAGACTTCCTTGCAAACAGAACTCAACATGTCGCTCTTAACGGAACAAAATCAACAGAAGTACAGGTAATTTCTGGTTTATCCCTAGGAAGTGCAATAGGACTATTACTATTTACAATATACATAAATGATGTAGTAGAAATCATCTGAAGCTCTCTAAGGCTTCTCACAGATAATGTGGTTGTCTATAACAAAATAGCAATGCCAGAAGGAAGTAATGATTTGCAGAATGACCTCAAGGGAATTGATGAATGGTGTAGGTTCTGGTAGTTGATCCTCAATGTAAATAACTGTAACATATTGGACATACATAGGAAAGGATATACACTACTGTATAGCTACACTATTGATGACAAATGCCTGGAAACTATGACCAAATAAAACAAACAGACCCTCCACCACACACCATTGGGTGGCTTGCAAAGTATGATGTAGATATAGATGTGTGTGTGTGTGTGTGTGTGTGTGTGTGTGTGTGTGTGTGTGTGAGAGAGAGAGAGTGAGAGAGAGAGAGAGAGAGAGAGAGAGAGAGAGAGACTGTTCTGTAGTTAATGTTAAGCAACACTTGAGCTGGTGTAAAGAGTGATGCCACTAGACAATGGTCGACTGGTAATGGATGATTAGGGCAATGAATCATGCTGTACTCTGTAGCAACCCAATGGAAGGGTTTAGGTTTGGAGAATGTCTGGAGAAATTTACTTGCCAGTACAAGTAGTGCCAACATTGAAGTACAGAGGAGGTTGTGTCACAGTATAGTGCTGTTTTTTGTATTTAGTGTGCAACGCCCCTACCACGCTTAAAAAAATGCTAAATGTGGAAGAATACAAACAAATTTTGCAGCATCATGTACTGCACACAACAGAGCAACGGTTCGGGGATGACGGACAGTTTGTATCACATGACAATGCACACTGTCCTAAAGCAACATCTGTGAGGCAATGGGTTGCGGCCAGCAACATTTCTGAAATGCACAGGCCTACACAGAGTCCTGACCATAACATAATGGAACAATAGACACCTCACTGGAAGAGTCACCAGCAGAGTTCAAGCCATCATGAAGGCAAAAGGTGTAATTAATGTCCACTAATAAGGGTCCAGATACTACATGTTATTAACTGCACATATAATAATGAAATAATAATTGAAATGGAACCAACAGGCTGTAAAAACTTGCTGAAATTACACAGGGTGAACAAGAAGTCCACCGAAAAACTTTCAGAGGTTGTTGGAGACACATTCTGAGTGTTTGGACATAAACGACCTACAGCCTCTGGCAGCTCATTACAGAGTAATAATATAATTTTGATCTATTCAGTTTGTTGCCGAAACATGACTGTTTATGTGAAACTATCTTCAAAACTGCAAAACTTGTAGCATGCAACAAGCAAAAATTACACCACACAACACAGAGTAACACAACAATCCTCACAGTAAACACTGTACTGTTACGTGACATAGTGTGGTTGCCGTCCTGTAGGAACAGCTCAGAATGGCATTGTCGTACTGCTCTCCCACTGCATTCGGTGAACCCATACACAAGGTTCGGACTGGTCAACTGCTCATCAGTAAACCTACCCCTACAGCTCTGTATCACTCTTAACGTACAACTAACACTGCTGGAAAATAAAAACCCAAGAGAGAACCGAGCAGTACTGAATGCGGGTGAAGACTAAAGTATGTACTACTCTTGTAAATAGCATGTACTGCGGGTGAAAGAAAACAAGATACACAGCACATACCATTGACATTTACACTGCGGCACAGTATTTTCAGTGCAATACACATACAAAACTAAATTGGGCAAGAAACCAAACAAAATGCAATGGTGCTGTAACATGTCAGAGACCATGGGCCTTTATACCAAAATACTTAAAAGACATCACTCAAAAACTCTGAAAATTTTTCAGTGGAGTTTTGGTTCAGAGAGAGTGTGTGTGTGTGTGTGTGTGTGTGTGTGTGTGTGTGTGTGTGTGTGTGCGCGAGCGCGCGCGTGCGTAGTGGATAAAATAACTACCCGCACACCTGCTGCATATAATGCACAGATTAAGGATAGTTCATGGATTCCAAAGAAATGTAGGTACATATACAGGCAATATTGGTATTATTATGCCTCTTAGAAGATAGATTGAAGGAACATAAACCAATATTTACAGATTCAGAGAAAGCTATTGGCAGTGTTGATTGGAATACACTATTAGAAATTCTGAAATTAGCAGGAGTAAAATAAAATGGGAGCAAAGGTTACTCACAACTTTTTCAGAAACCAGATTGCAATTATAATGATCATAGGCTTGCTAGAGACATTATAACACTCTAAGATAAAGGACTTCAAAATGCAGTTGAATGGAATGGATAGTGTCTTCAACAGAGGCTATAAAATTAAGGTCGACAAATGAATAATTTGTTCAGTAATAAAGTGGCGCTTATATTTGACTCCATCAAAAATCCATAAATCACCACTCATATAAGAACGCCATGCGAAAGAAAGTGTGAATCCAAAAATCCAGGCAACCCAGCCCAGCTACATCACTATAAAAACAAATATTGTGAAATACACATGTAAGCTCCAAAATTAATAAATCGAGTAACAAAATTAAAACAATGTGGGAGGTGGTAAAGAGTAATACTGGTGCAGATTGTCCCAGTAGCACCCAAAACATTGTTCTCAACATAGCAGATAAGCATACAATCAAGAGGCAGTGGCATAAATCTTTAATGAGCACTTTTTTAAGCGTTGCTGAGAAAACCAAGCAAGAAGGTCATTGAACTACTGAAAGAACACCTAATTACATAGAGCTGATAGGTAAAGCCCTGGGAGCCCCTGTAACAGCACAGGAAATAAGGTAAACCATAACCACTTTAAAAAGCACAAACTCAAAAGGTGTATGCAATATTTTGAGTATTCTGTTAAAAAGCTGCTGTAAATAAAGTCCTGGCTCACGTATCCAGTGCCTCCCTCAATCAAGGCATCTTCCCTCACAGGATGGAACTATTGTGAAGCACCTCTAAAAAAATAGCGATGCCTGCCACAGATTTTACAAATTATTGCAGGCTGTACACGCAGTGAAGGAAAAAAATTCCCAGATTTTTCCCAGATTTACTGGTTAAAAATATACTTTCTTTCAGGTGAAAAAAACACTTTTTCCATGGTAAGTGACAGTATCCTTTCCCTAAGAACTGTAAAGCTTATAAATCCTTTGAATGGTTATGGTTTCATACAGTGGCATCGAATTTCCCGGCACTTTAGAAAAATTCTGAACCTCAGCAAAACGAGATACATTTAATTCCATTCTAATCACGAAACCCACAGGAGATTGTTATTGTTATTGCACATGAGATTCAATGGATACAGAGGACAAACTGTCTGAAATTCTTAGGCATCCTTATAGACAACATATGCTTAACTTCGAACATTACAATTTGCGAACCTTAAAAAGGCTTATTTCAACGACATTTAACTCAGATGAATCTCCAAAACTGGTGACATCAAAATCCAAAAACCTACATATTTTGCGATTTTCATTCACTGATGTGTTGTGTAATAATCTTTTTGTACAATTTTGCCTACATCGAAAAGAGTCTTTACCATTCAGGGAAAAGGTTGCCAAGGGACTTGCGTCACAATCTTTTTAACCAAATAGGGGGTTAGCCCCTGCCTCATAATATATCTATTGAATCACAATACTCAAGCTTCACAATCCTTCTCAATATGAAACACACAACATTAGAAAGAAATGTGGCATACATTTCAACCTGAAGAATTTGTCTCTGGTGCAAAATAAACTACAAAACAAAACTTTAAGTCAGTTCCAGGTGTTACTGAGTCCCTATGAAGTGGTAATTATTTGAACATCAGCTACAAGAGTACCTGCTTGAAAAAGTTTGTACTTTCCAGATGAATCTTTTAACAGGAAGAGATACGACAATTTCTCATATCTTTCTGCGTTTCCCTGTTTAAAAGTCTGTTGCTGGTTTAATTACATTTTATAAATCACATTATTTGTATTCTTTCGGTCATGAACATTGTCTTCGTACTTTATAAATCAAACTTTAAATTGAAGTAATATTGAAATTTGTATTTTAACCTCTGTATGTGATTGTTAAACATAATAATGAATCCATTCAATAACACAAAATAATCTACGGAATAAGTATTACAAAATAAATAAATAAATAAATAAAATAATAAAAGTAGGAGATGAATTTTGCAACTTGGGCAGCAAAATAACTGACAAAAGCCAAATTAGAGGGGAGATTTCACATGCAAACTTTTATAGGAAGAAAAGTGATTCTGAAAAATATATTTATTAAAATGTAATGTAAATTTGTACAGATGAGAAGAGAATACAAGATTTGAAAATGTGAGTGCTGAATATGAGAGAGAGAGATCAAATATAAGGGGCAATCAAAAAGTTTCCACCTGAGGGCATTGGTGCAGTGATGCGCAACACAGCACAACTCCAAAGCACATATATAAGCACTAATGTGTAGCAAAGAGATTAGTATGACATTTGTGTCTCTCCAACATGTGTGTGGTAAATGCAGAGACACAAACTATGTCAAAATTATCAAAATGCATCCCAACACAACCAACGTGCTGTTTTTCTTACCACGGCTGCTGAAGGATAAACACTGGTAGATAACCACTGCAGTTTGAAAATTGTGTTTGAGGCAGCATGTCTGTCAAAAACCATTGTTGTGCATTGCTGCACCAAGTTCTGTCGCCATATCGCAAATGTCGTAATGCAGAAGACACACCAACTTAAGTGTGAGAAACTCAAGCACCCACTCTACAGTCCTAATCATTCCCCATGCAATTACCACACCTTTGAACCCTTAAAAAGGGCCTCAATGGGTCAATGATTCCTCTTAGATGAAGATGGGCGATAGGCAGTTATAGACTTCTTCACATAGTAGGGCATGGTGTTTTAGCAAATGTGTATTTTCAACATGGTGCATTGGTGGGATGATTGCCTCAATGCTCAAGGCAATTTTGCCTCATTGGCATATCGATTCTGGAATGTACGGCCTTCAAACAGAAACTATTTGACTGCCTCTTATAACTCACAAAAACATACTAAATAACACAGGGGAAAAAGGAAATTTGTGGAGCAACTTGACTAAAGGAATGGATTGATTGATAAGATACATCCTGAGTCCACAACGAACAGTGGGTTTGGTGAAGGAAGGAAGTAGGGGAGGGAGTAGAGATGGAAAGGTAAAAATTATAGAGGGAGATCAACACTCGAATATGTTACGCAAGTTTGAATGGATGTAGGTTACAGTAGCTATGCAGAGATGAAGAGATTTGCACTGAACAGGTAGCAGCTCCAAAGATAAACAATATGCCAGTTACCGGTGTTCAATAATTTTATGACAGTTTCAGAATGTCAGCAGTGTGCTCCTTTATAAGATTTTAACTATACTAATGGACTTTATAGCAATTACTTATTAAGTTTTCTTGTCTGTTCCATGACTATGCTCTAATAGAATAACCATAATTCTGATTACTGTCATTCCTTTTGTTCCTTATTGACCTTTCTGTTATGTCAAATAATGTAGTTTCCACCTTGATGATTGTCTTCATGAATAACAAAGGTCAACAAAAAATCAGAATCCCAAAATGAAAATAATTTTTCAGTGCACACAAAAGTTTTATTTTAGTGTATACGTGAAAACACTTCACTATTAAATAATAGTTATAGGTCAACTGGCTTACATTTCCTCTCTCTCTTCTCATTAAGTAATACAATATATGAGGGTAGTTTGATAAGTTTGGTATAAAAGCAACAAAAAAATATATATACTTGCTTTGTAAACAACTCACCTTACTTCTCAACAGTCTCCCTTGAGGGATACACACTTGATCCAGCAATTCTCTAGACTATTCATCCCATGGGAAAAATAGGTTCTATCAACCTCTGCAAAATACTCATTGACTGCAACTATCACTTCTTCATTTGATAAAATTTCTCCCCAGAGAGCCACAGTTTCTAGTTGGGGAACAGGAAGAAGTCACTTGGGGTTAATCTGGTAAACAGTGAGGATGAGGAAGCACTTCAAAGCCCAGTTTGTGCACTTTTGCCATTGTTATTGCTGATGAATAATGCTGATAAAAGCGCACTTCCTTTATGTGCCAACCTCAGACTTCTTTTAACCAAATGATCCAACAATGAAACAAAACAGGGTCCAGTCATGGTTCTTGCATTTTCCAAATAATTTACAAGAATTATTCCTTGGGTATCTGAAAAACAGTGGCCATCATTTTAACAGCTGCCAAAATGCTCGTTGCCTTATTCAGTTCACTTTTCACCATGCTTTGTACAGTGTTTTAACTGCCGTTTTGACTCTGGTCCGTGATGATGGATCCAGGTTTCATCAATAGCCACAAAGCCTTGTGGGTTGTGGCTAAACATCGCTGGACATTGTTTTGAAATGTTGTGACAGAGACACTTTTGTCAACTTTGAGTAACTGTGGCACCCACCTTGCACTAAGCTCCCTCACAGCAAATTCTCCGTGCAGGATATTAGGCAATTACTTAGTTGAGATGCCTACAGTCAGCAATCTCACAAATTTTTATCTGGAGGACTTGAACTACCTACATGAATTTTGTCAATGATTTCCTTTGTGGTGACCTCACCCAGACAGCTGAAATGCACTTCATTTTTGGTGTTTGTGCAACCAGCTTTAAATTCATTAATCCAAGAGTAAATAGTCTTCAATGATGGTGCAGAGGCATGTGAACTTCATCCAATTCAGGTGACTGTCAACAATGTTCTACATTTTGACATTCTTTATATGAAGCTTGGAATAATCAAGTTTACCAACCATGAAGGCACAACAAAAAGTTCCATTATTTCACAAAATTTACTATACTTATCCAACTGCCTTCGTAGTTTTCTGTTACGTATTTTGAAATGACCAACAGCCAACTGTAGCTCCAATCGTATTGATATTTCCATTACCATGATACCTTATTTCCATCAATTTGAAGTCTTGGCAAACTCAAAATGCCAGTTCTTAAAGTGAGATTGTCTAATTTCTAGCATTTTAACACACACGTTTAAGACCACAGAAATATAAAGTGGGTACTTTTTGTCACCTAAACGCTTCCAATGCTACTCATGTTTCCCTCCCAGTCACAATCATCTTTCTTCGAAGTTGGAATCTAACATTAATGGGATATGCAAACTGATGTCAACAGTTTTCTGTTTACTCCTTGTTGTTACTGTTACTCAAGTTGGAATCGAACATTAATGGGATATGCAAACTGATATCAACCATTTTCTGTTTACTCCTTGTTGTTACTGTTACTCTATGGTAGTCGTGTGTCTGTATATTTGTAGTCACTGTATTGCATTTACCGTTTTCTTCACTTAATAAAGCCTTCACTTGTATACTTAAAATGCCTAACAAAAACGTTATGGATCCAGGATCAAGAGAGAAAGCAAAATTTCATAAATGTTAATGACAGAGGTCATATGCAGAAATCTGGAGTTGGTTCTTAAGTCAGCCATGTGTGCTGCATATTTTTTCTAATTTTCGTCAATTGATCATCTGCATACTGCCAGTTATTTTATACATCCAAACTTAAAAATGAGTGGTACAGCTACATCTGGGCTTATATTAGTTAAAACGTTGACTGGAAGCAAAAACTACTCTATGTGGAAATTTGCCATGAAGCCAAACTCTGGGATGTTTTAGAAATGCCTCCTTGAGATACGATGAAACTGAACAATTCTTAGAACAAAAGAGCCAGAAAAGCACATTCTCTGATAGTAATCTTCATGGACAAGACAAATTATTCCCATACAAGGGATACAAATATTGTACCAGAAGCCTGAATGACAATGGAAACAGCATTTGAAGAGTGGACTTATTTAGAACATTAATATTAATATATATTACAATCAAATCATCATGACCTCCCCGGGCAAAATTACCTGATAATAATCAACCTATGATTATGACGCTTGAAAACAGATGTACATGTGTTATCACAGATTCTATTTAAGTAAAAGCACTACAAGCTATCAAATCTGAAGACATGTATGGAAATGAAGAATCATCATCATATCTAAATAAACAAAGCGATACAAAATGCAATATTAAATGCTACTAGTGCAATACACCAAATCATGTTGCTAAATAATGTTCTAGCAAGAGCAAAAAAAGGCGAAAGCTCATCAAAAAATAATAATGAAGGGAATGTAACTAAAAAAAAAAAAGGTCAGGATACAAGGGAGCCTTCCTTGCAGAAGATTCTAAACAGTCTCACAGTATGGAAATGTGCTATTTAGATTCTTGTGCCTCAATCAACATCACCAATGATGGAGGGGAGCTTCTTAATGCCAAACAATGTAATAGCTCAGTAGTCATCATGCGAGGTTATAGGTTAGTGGCAGAGCCTTCTGGAAGTATTAATCTGACCACCTATACTTGTAACAAAACAGAAATACAGGCCTCTGATGCCATTCACATCCCCAACTCAGCCATGAATTTGCTCTCAGTTAACAAAATTGCAATTTAGTTCATATTCTATATCACAGATGAATACACATTTCAGTTATTAAAGGTTGCTTTATGGCTTTTGCTGAAAAGGCATAAAGCAACCTTTAATGACTGAAATGTGAATTTGTCTATGATGCACAATACGAACTAAGTGCCAAAGCATTTCTTATGAGTGGCACCTCCAGTCTGAATACAAGCGAAAGAAAACAATGTTACTACCCAAAAGGTAGTGGATACATGTGGCACCACAAGCAAGGACGAAAGAAGTCCAAAACTACGCCGAAGTTTGCAAGGTTTCATTAATTGTGGTCAAGGTTCCCTGTGAGTTGTGCGTCATGGGAAAACAATCACATCTTTCATTTGAAACTAGCAAAAGGTCAGACAGCGTCTATTAGTGGAAATCTTTATTTTCTCTCATCTACTGATGATTTTTCATGATACAAGTTTGTCTGTGTTTTGAAGGACAATTCCAAGGTCACAATGACATTTAAAAACTTCAAAGTCTTGGTGGAAAAGAAGACAGACAAAAATGTCAAGAAATTGCAGACTGTCAACAGAAAGGACTATCTCAACAACGAACTAAATTTGAGGAAACCAAATTAATCACACATATGAAAGTAGCCTCAAACATAATGAAAACTGAATATGGAAACATTGAGAGAACTAAAAAGTTTAAGTACCTACGAGAAATAATTGAACACGACATTTAATAGAGAATCAAAAGTTAAAAAGATGAAGAGAACATCACCTCACTAAGGACATATAATAATAAGTCAATATCTATCAATGCTAAACTCACATACTAATCTACAGCAATTCACACAGAAGCTCTCTGTGCAGCAGATTGTTGAACTCTGAACAAAAAGGCAATGATGGAACACTGGAAATCACAGAAGGAAAAATACTAATGAAAATTTTGGGAGCAGTTAAAAATTAAACACAATGCAAAAGACATCTCAATACTTTATACACATATTGAAAAAATACACTTATGATTAGGATCAGAAGAATAGCTTTCCGTGGCCACATCCAAAGGACAGATCCCAAGAGACTGGCAAAAAGACTGTTCATTTACTTTGGTAAATTGGTGGAAAGAATTAGGAAGGGACATGGACAAATCCCAAGTTACTACACAAGATAATGAGGAATCACTGCCAACCAGAAATAAGTTACAGGGTTCCAAATGCTTCCATGAAAAACCCAAGAAAAGGATTGAAGCCACTTGGATAAAAGAAATGATAAGAGAAAAATTTAGAAATGATGAGAGGAATGAGGAAGAAAAGAGTGAGAAACTGTTGAAATAACCATAGTCCATAGCAGCTCATACATAAAGGATCTCAAAATACTTCTGACTTCTTAAGTTTATAGTACGATGCAGTTCACAGCAAAACGGTATTGCTGACAGTTGATCAAACATTGGTTGAAAATGCTTGTGCCATGGTGTTTAATGGCAACTTACCAAAAGAGCGTTGAGCTGAAGCTGTCTCTACAGCCACTACTAATCAAATCTTTCTCCACCCACCACACTTGGAGATAAAAGGCCCCATAAAGGCTGGTACAGGAGCGCCTTCTTTTCCACACTTGAGAATTTTAAGCTGCAGTGCAATGACTCACATTCTAAACCCCATCACAAGAAGTGGGATAAGAAGACAAAGAAACTGAGATTCATAGGCCACTGCCACACAAACCATTCATCGGCAAGACAACTTGACACACAACAGTCGGTAGGGATGTATTCCTGGAGGACGAGAATTTTCCACGTTCAAAGATGCAGGAGCAGAAGGTCACAAACATCACAGATTGGAAAACAATACAGTTCTTCACGACATCAATACTTCACGTACAGAGGGGTTAGACAACAATGAACATTTTTATGGTTCTCAC
Organism: Schistocerca serialis cubense; assembly: GCF_023864345.2. NCBI lineage: Eukaryota > Metazoa > Arthropoda > Insecta > Orthoptera > Acrididae > Schistocerca > Schistocerca serialis. Next base: position 36,754,088 of record NC_064645.1, on the reverse strand, counting down.
AGTGGTCCAATGTAAACAATCTCAAGGTAAGGGACATGAGAAACAATATACTGACCCTACATTTCAACAAGGGGTTAAACTTTAAGATCAGACGGATATCAAAACTCAAGGAGTGACCTGATCATTTAACTTACCACTTGTAAGGACTTCCAAATAAAGATATTGGTATCAAAGAGTTATTAGAAGGGATAAATAAGGAAGGATGGGAAAAGTGCAACGAAGAAAGAATTCTCACCTCTAGTTCGTAATGACAAACCTCAAGAGGTAGAGTTAACCAGGGGACAAAAACCTCATAAGACTAAGAGGGTATTAAAGATAAAATCTGGAATTGGCACTACACCAAAAGCATTTAAGGCATGCCAAGTGGTAAAAGGCTGCTCTCACATTGAAGGTCCTCAAGTATGAATCCATTAGATATATCTCATCTATGGCAGCTCAAGAGAACTTTTAGATCACCACGCTGATATCATCTCAAACTTTATTTAACGAAAATCATGACATTCAATTGCTTTCCCATCTCACAACAAAACTATCGCCTTCCCACCCAACCAACAACTCTTAGTAATACTAGAGTTCTGTCTGTTACCACAAATTTACCAAAATTTAATGCTTATAGGTCTGGCATACTGCACAATCTGAAATGGATTGCCATCCTCAGTAGACCAATATATACATTTAGTGGAGATGGCGCCCTCCGTTAGACTTACTATGTTCTAGTAAAAACACAATCTAAGCCACCATCCACAAAAAATAAACTAAACATAATAAACAGAACATATGAACAACACCTATAACTTTAACATAGAAAGAAAAAACATTCTGTGTACACAAGATATGACCACTCCAAAGAATATACAGACAGCACACATTATTCACTAGACCCAAAATTTTATGATTCCTCGAAAATAAACCATGTGATGGAAGTATTTTGACAATCTGTCCATAACACCACTTTCTGTTGGGGAGAGTAAATACTGCATTAATCATAAAAAGAGGAAAATTAAAACGAAAACAAAAAATGGAGTCACAAAGAAACAAAAGGTTCATATGTACTACAAACCTCTAGGAGCTACAGCATATAAGCACAGCTAGATAAATTAAAATATATATAAAATAATAGTAAAATACAACCATTAAGAAACCGTAGCAATCATTCCAAAGCACAACTGACTAATAAATTGTTTGTCAGTATTAAGATTCATTCGAAATTCTGCAGGGTAATGAGTGGAAGGAGCACTACACAGCAATTCTATACAAACTGACTGACAAGAAATTTTAGTGTGAACTTCGTAACAGTATTAAAAGTACAACAATTCATTTCATATCACTTGTGAATTAAAATTATATGATCACACCTTTCATTTTACTTCAACATAGACCAGGAGAGGGGTGAGTAAGGCAATAATTTTCTGCACAGCTGTGACTTCTGCTGTTTTGGACATTATACTTAATTCTTTTAATCCATATATTGTTATTGAAAAAAAAAAAGGCCTCCTACTTTTGTTTGTCCCTTCAGTGATACAGATTACAATAATTTTTTCCTCACCTTATCAGGTTATCGGCATGTGTGTCCATGTGGGGAGGGAGGAGAGGGAGCAACAGACAAGAGTATACCACTGCAGTTCTATGTCGAAATTTGTATCACAAATTATTGAATGAGCCAGCTGCAATAAGGGTGAGAAACAAAACTGTTCATAGAAAACGATTGAGTCTCGAATAAATACACATCCTGCAGGTTCCATAATGTCACCACTAAAGTTAAACTTAAAAATTCTCTGTGATACAGTATAGGATACACTGACTGTACCTGCCAATTTGGCACTTAGGAAACAAAAACTGTTACAGTGCCACAAACGCATCAAATGGGCGGAAAAGGTAAGAGCAATCAGAAAACCAAAACATAAGGAAGAATATTAGAAATTTTATTATGAGTTTAGTACATATTATTGAAACATTTTGCAACAGACTCTCATTATTCAATACTCACATGTCAATGTTGCACACAACACCTAAAAAATTATTATAAGTGCAAAAGCACCATAAACGAGTGCACAGGGATAAGCAATTAAGGCTCTCTGATCCTGGTCTCCAAGTATAGTAACGAACAAACGTGATGCTGATAGACTACTGTATATAACTGCCAATGTAGCTATTAAAATACCAACAGTGTTTCCAAATAAACCAATGAATGGTATCGTTAGTACTGGAAGTAAGCAATATCCCAGTACTGAAGCTACAAATGGAAATGGTATATTTGTTTTGGCTGCCATTAGGTTCAATAAGCAGTACATCAAGATGCAACTCGACACTGCTATGCCATAAATGTATCCAAAATGAGCTTTTCCGCCAGTGACGAGAAGCGAAACTGCCATTATAATACAAAATGCTAGTGGCCCAGCCAGGTCAGGATCCTGTAGCAAAAAGGCAGCATCATCCGTAGGTCCATAACGATGAAATGGGTTCAATGCAGCCACTGTTTTTTCCATTATACGAGTAGGGTCAATACCAAGTTCTTCCAGCAAAGGCGGTTCTTCTTCATCTTCGGCGTTGTTCCAAGATTTCTGAAATCTCTGCCCAGTATAGGATTCTTGATTGTAAAAATTTTGAGATGCTGTGGGGTCGAAGTACATATCTTTCGCGGCTGCATCGTTGCGTTCACCGCTGTCATAACTCTCTGGGAATGTTTGGAACTGGAGCTGATCTTGCACTTCGAAATTTACGTCACCCACATTGTAACCGTATTGGTTTTGAAACTGTTCATCATATGAATTCATGATTGAACGTATTTACACACTTAACACAGCTTGTAATAACGTCTGTAAGCCGCAAGCCTTTCCCACAATCACAACATCCACGCCTCAATTCACTGTCTGCGAGCTCCTACGCACCGTTGTCCGTTTACATTCTGCAGGCCTCTTGTCAGACACACAGCGCTACCGCGGAGACACGAGAAACTACTATCGATTCATGACAATTCGGAGCGCTTACAATCGCTTTTTGCTAATCTAATAACAAAAATCGTAAACAGAAAGAAAGTAAATTTTGATACGTCTTTGATATTTGAAATATCAAGTAACAGTATTGTATAGTGACATGCTCACATTGAATACTTTTAGTACGTTTGGTATCACACAATTCACACTCGCCGTCATGTTATGTCATGTCTCGTCTTGTCACAATGAAATGCAGTAATGAACTGTAACATGGCTGCAACATGAGAAAAAAGCACTTTGGGTAGAATCAACGCCACCTTTATAGGTGGCGTTGGTAGAATCGGATTGATTAGAAGGTCGAATTTATTTGTATGTTGTAAGGCATTTTTAGTGTTATATACGGAAATGCACTGAAAGATGCAGATACAGCAAGTTCTTTGTTTAAATAACTACTTGTGGCATGCCTATTTATTGTTAAGCGGCTCTCTGATTGTGTGAGAAATAGTCTAACAAGCATCAGTGACCAATATTTATGTGGTTTCACTCGCTAACCCAAACACTAACAAGGCACCTTTTCTATTAAAAGCCAAATACACCGTGTAAAGAAACCTATCTTGAAGGAAAATGTATTGAGGGAGATACGACTAACTCTCGAAAATTTGTACTGGATTAGCCCTCAAACCAAATTTTCACGGGATGTGATTGCAGCTGGCAACACTGTGTTCCTTCTAGTAATTCTGGGGGGTAGTTTGACGTAACAACTGAAAAAAACTGAAGCTTCCACTTTCCAAAAAATAAAATGCGATTCCTCTTATTCAAGCTCCACATATAATGCGTGAAATTCCCCTTCTGTGCCACGTAATGATTTTTTCGCACCCACGCACTTTCTCTGTGTTGGTTTGCACTTCGATCTCCCTTCTCTAATATACACGCTATCCCTGCACTTGAATCCAATAAATGTCAATTTTGTACAAATGTTGACTCCAGCATCCACGTATATAAGCTACTGCATTGTGTATGTGCGCTTCGCGCATATAAACGGTAGACTTTCATTTTGCGAAGATCGCAATTCACGCGAAAAGAATAGTTGAGGACACCAATGCAAAATGAGATGAACTGCCTTGACTTCACTTGACGTGACATGACATCACGTAACGGGCAATATGAGTGTGTGAATCGGCCTTAGCCGTTTACATATAGGACCTATCTTGACTATCCATCGTAGTGGATTGGTAGCAACGCAACCGTTTATTATAGCAGTAACAGAAGAAATGGCCTCAGGCTGCAAGGATGATATTCTAAAGTTGTTTTTAATTTCGATTTTTCACGTTTCATCTCCAGATGTACGAAATCTGTGCACACAGTTAATTTTTTTCCTAAAGTAGCATACGTCAATACATACAGAACATAATAGTCTCCATAATTCTCATAGGGCATATTTTATAGATATCTTCTCTACCGGTCGTAAGGTTAACTGTTCTTGCGCCTATATTTTAATTACGGAATTTGGCCAATTATAGACCACTTACAACCTAAGACAACGGTACATCCCATAGTTGCTTCATGCTTTGGCTCAACGCCTGTCTCTGATCATTAACATCACCCTCCTAGGTTGTGAATTTCGTTGTTAGACAGGAAACTTTGCAACATTGATCAGTAGCCTTTAACTTTCCCTGTTCTGTTTGGCGTCTTCTGCGATGTTAAGTTTTCTTAGGTATATACTTTCTTCTCTCTTCCAAACATCCTGTTGTGTGTGTGTTTTTTTTTAACCGGTAATTTGGAAATGAAATTATAAATTTTCTTTGTTAGCCCATTGTCATTCATTCTGTAAATACAACCATAATTTTTTTTAATCTCCTCATTCTTATTGTGCCTGTGATAGTTTCTATGTTTCTGTATACATGTTCATTTCTCCTCTTTGTCCTGTTATCTTCGTTCTTTTGTGGACCTAAAATTTTTCTGGGTATTTTCCTTTCTTTCTTTTCCAGTTCTTCTTGCTCACCTCTTTTATTTGGTGTTAGGCATTCGGATCTATACAGTGCTTCCAGTTTAATTACTGTTGCATAGTGTTTAATTTTTGCCTGGAATGATACTGATTTATTATAACAGTTTTGGATGAGTTGTTACACTAATTCCATTTTCTTCAATTTTTTTTTTTATCAATGTATTCCATTTTCTCATATGATATTAATAATTCAGTTTTAGCTACTGCAATTTTGTGAAATGTTTCTATAATTATCTTTGCATCTGTTTTGACCCTAGAAATTACTGTGATATCATCAGCAAAAGCTTGACATTTCACCTCAAATCTTCCTCTTCCTTGTCCTACATGGATTCCTATGTTTCTTTCTTGTAGTTCTTTGTCTCACTCTCTCATGACCTTGTCTAAGACAAGATTGAAGATAATCGAACACCTACGTTTATTCTGAAGGATTCCAAAACTTCTCCTAGACATTTAACTTTTGAAGTCATGTCTGTTCAACTAATTGTTTGGGGTTTTTGAAGATATCTGCTTTTCCCAGTGTTAGGAATACTGTCTGATTATCTACAGAATCATATGATTTTTTGAAATCCATGAGAGCAACAACTGTGTTAAGTTTCCATGTTGTTCTGATCCTGAGGACAGTTTTCAATTTAAAAATTTGCTCCGGGCATGATCTGTTTTTTTCTGAACCCTGCTTGGTACTCGCCAATTGTGTATTCTGCTTCATCTTCTATTTTATGCAGTACAGCTTTGGTTATAATTTTGAAGATGGCTGAAAACAGAGATATGTCTCAGTAATTGTTGGTATCTGTCCTGTAACTGTTTTTATGTTGTGGATGAATTATGGCTTGTTTCCAGCAATCTTTAACAACCTCCTAAATGGTTTCAGCTGCCCGCTGCCCTCCCAGTTTCCACATCTCAGCTAATGTCCCATCTCCATCTGGCGCTCCATTGTTTTTCAGCTAGCAAATGTATTGTTCGATTTGATACAGTGTTGGTGGTTGTTAGATTAGATTAGATTAGATTAGATTAATACTAGTTCCATGGATCATGAATACGATATTTCGTAATGATGTGGAACGAGTCGAATTTTCCAATACATGACATAATTAGGTTAATTTAACAACATACTTAAGTTAATATAACTACTTTTTTTTGTTTTTTTTTATTTTTATTTTTTTTTTATTTTTTTAATATTTTTTTTCTTAATTTATATCTAAAAATTCCTCTATGGAGTAGAAGGAGTTGTCATTCAGAAATTCTTTTAATTTCTTCTTAAATACTTGTTGGTTATCTGTCAGACTTTTGATACTATTTGGTAAGTGACCAAAGACTTTAGTGCCAGTATAATTCACCCCTTTCTGTGCCAAAGTTAGATTTAATCTTGAATAGTGAAGATCGTCCTTTCTCCTAGTATTGTAGTTATGCACACTGCTATTACTTTTGAATTGGGTTTGGTTGTTAATAACAAATTTCATAAGAGAGTATATATACTGAGAAGCTACTGTGAATATCCCTAGATCCTTAAATAAATGTCTGCAGGATGATCTTGGGTGGACTCCAGCTATTATTCTGATTACACGCTTCTGTGCAATAAATACTTTATTCCTCAGTGATGAATTACCCCAAAATATGATGCCATATGAAAGCAATGAGTGAAAATATGTGTAGTAAGCTAATTTACTAAGATGTTTATCACCAAAATTTGCAATGACCCTTATTGCATAAGTAGCTGAACTCAAACGTTTCAGCAGATCATCAATGTGTTTTCCTTTTGAAGCTGCCTGGAAATTAGTCATGTGTTGGTTCCTCACAGTTTAGAAGATTTTTCAATTTGAAGTACTTTGGTGGTTAACTCACAGTTGTCTTTGTCATTGCTAATCACTTTGCCTGTTGAATTGAAGTGTAGGCTCATTGGCTTGTAATGTGTTATTTCTCCTTTGAAAACTTTGTGTGTGTGTGTGTGTGTGTGTGTGTGTGTGTGTGTGTGTAGTGAGGGGGGGAAGAAAAAAAGTCTGCAAGGTGATCTCAGGTGGGCTCCAGCTATCATTCTGACTACAAGCTTTTGTGCAATGAATACTTTTTCTCTCAATAATGAATTAGACCAAAATATGATGCCATATGAAAGCAGTAACTGAAAATAGGCACAGCAGGCTAATTTACTGATACGTTTATCACCGAATAAGTAGCTGAACCTAATAGTTTCAGAAGATCATTAATGTGTTTCTTCCAGTTCAGTTTCTCATAAATGCACACACCCAGAAATTTTGAATATTCTGCCTTAGCAACAGACTTCCATTCAAAGTCTATATTTATCAATGGTGTTACATCATTTACTGTACAGAGCAGTATATACTGTATTTTCTCAAAATCTAGTGAGAGTCCATTTGCAGAGAACCACTTAATAATTTACTGAAAGACATTATTTACAATTTCTCAGCTAATTCTTTTTGTGGGGTGTGATCACTATACTTGTATCATTAGCAAAAAGCTTTGCATCTTCATGAACACAAGAGGAGCAAGTCATTATTATACATTAACAACAATAAGGGACCCAAGACTGAATCCTATGAGGTACCATTCTGGATACCTCCCTAACTAGAGGATTTCGCTGACTTTTGCAGACTATCTGTACTGTTAAATTCAACCTTCTACTTTCTTCCATTTAAATATGAATTAAACCATTTGTGCACTAAAATATGCCAATGGGTGATGCTTGGTTATTCAGAGCATTTAATATTTGATCAATTGGTTGAACATAGTTTGTCTTGGGACAGAGTTAAGGGAATTTGTACTGACAGAGTAGCAGCCATGTTAGGTAATGCTCTGGCTCACTAAGTATTGCCAAAGAAACACTCCAACTAATCTTTATGAGCCACAGACAAGCCCTAGAGTCTAAAACTTTATGAAAGCTAACACTGCACTTAAAGAGGCTATCAGTGTAGTTAATAAAATTAAGTCAAGTGCTGTGGCCCTTTATTTCCAAGTCTCAGAGGTAGAACTACTGTACTTCTTTTGAGTCAAGGGGGAGTTGAGCATCATCAATTCACTGATGATAGCTTTACAATTTTCCTAGCATATCTTGCAGACTTTTTTGAAACAATGAATAACCTGAAAGTGGAGCCCGCAATAACAGATGTGAGTGACATCGTAAGTGCTTTCTTAGAAAAGACACAACTATGGAAGTATTGTCTGAATGCTCCCATTACTACATCTACAACATTACTCCACAATCCACTATACAGCGCATGGCAGGGGTACCCTGTACCACAACTAGTCATTTCCTTTCCTGTTACACTGGCAAACAGAATGAGGGAAAAATGATTGTCTGTATGCCTCCATATGAGCCCTAATTTCTCGTATCTTATCTTCATGGTCCTTACTTACAATATAAGTTGGAGGCAACAAGATCGTTCTGCAGTCAAGTTCAAATGGCAGTTCTCTAAATTTTCTCAATAGTGTTCCTCGAAAACAACATTACATTCCATTCCAGGATTCCCATTGACATTCTCAACGCATGTCTGTAACACTTGTGTCACTCCACCTCTGAATTGCTTCGATGTCTTCCTTTAATGTGACCTTGTACAGATCACAAACACCCAAGCAGTACACAAGAATAGGTTGCACTAGCGTCCCACATGTGGTCTCCTTTACAGTTGAACCACACTTTCATAGAATTTCCCAAAAAAACTGAAGTCAACCATTCACCAACTAACTTTCCATTATTCGCTCAATTCAATGAACTTCTACAAAGGCAACACGATTTTGGGCCAGTTTCCTTCCTATTTATCCAGAAATGTCAAAGGAAGCCTTAAAAGTCCTTGCACAGTTCTTGTTTACATACCTATGTGAGGCCAGATTCTTGATAGTGGCCATCATGAAAACAAAACACCACAATCATCTGAATGCAGAGAGTGAGCTGAGATGCGTTTTAACTAATTCACAACTGAACATTCATGAGCTGCTTAAAGGAAAACAATTTCAACCCTGTTATTGACGTTCTGAATTTTTTTGAGAGTTTGATCACATAAAAAAATGGTATATGTGAAAAGTGTTGTTCAAGTGAAAACAATACCATTAGTTATGTAAGAAAGACAGAATGAGATTTAATTTTTGCTACCAATTTCTTTGAAATATTATAGTTTTGCATTGCTCTATATTTGGTAACCCTCTTTTGTTTCATTAAGTGTAGATTGCAGATTACTGTCTAATAAACTTTTTTAAAAAAAGCAAACAAATTAATAAATAAACAGATGTAGGAGGCATGAGAGATTTTGGGGTTGCAAAGGGGAGGCACCAGGTGTGTGTGTGTGTGTGTGTGTGTAAAAAACAGTGCACAGGATTTCTGAGAGAAAGAAAATTTTGTGCTGTGCTCAGAAAATGTGGTTTCGTTTCCTTTCTTGCAGATTTAACTATGATAGCAGGGCACTTAAACTATTAGACCAATTGTTTCTCTCATGTATAGGGAGCCCATACAAGAATATCTCAGTTTCAACAGTTTAATTTAGGCTATTTACAACAAATCATACATTAAATTAAAGATAAACTACACTAGTTTTCCTTACAAATGTTCAATATGTGCACCTTCAGTTAAATGCCCCACATCAACCTAAACTCCAATTCTTCCCACACTTTGGTTAACAAGTCCAGAGTAACGAAAGCAATAACCTCTTCAGTTCTGCACCTCATCTCTAGCAAATCACTAGGTTGCGCCAGAACATCAAGATGATATTTTACAAAGGCTCAAAGGAAAAAAAAAATGCATGACGTGATGTCAGCTGAACATTAAAGCCAGCAGTAAAGAGCTCTGTTATACTGACCCTTTACAACCAATCCAACTGACAGGAACCTCATTATTCAACCACTTCCATACAAAGAGATGTCAATGGGGAGGGGTTCCATCTTGTTAACAAAGTTTCCAAGTTCACCTTCTAATTGGGACAAGAGCCATTCTTGCAACATATGCAGATAAGCCACCCCCATAATGGTAACTGCAGTGAAAAAAATATGATCTGACACAGCACAGTAAATATTTAATTTTGGGGAACTTTTTTATATTGCATAGGTTCATGAAGATGTACTGACCCCCAGATACAAACATTATGAGTATTTACATTCCTGCTTAGATGAAAGGTTGCCTCACCACTAAACAACACATAATCAAGAAAGTCACATTCCTGCTGCAACACTTCACTTGGAAAGTTATATTGTACACCACAGTCATCTGGTTTTAAGGCATGTACCAACTATAACAGGTACGGATGTATGTGTAAATGTTTTGTTAAACCTTCCACATTGTCATCTTTGGCAACTGAAGTTTAAGACTTGCTTTCCGAACAGATTTCTTAGGGCTATTTAGGAAAGCTGTTGTGAAAGTGTCCACATCCTCTTCAGACATTTTTATTCTTGGTCATCCCATGCCTTTGTCTTTACACATGCATCCTGTCATTTTGAATTGACTATACCATTGAGAGATGTTTTTGCCACATGGGGATCACAAACTTTAAACAAAACATATCCTGAACTGAAGTTACAGACCTGCTCTTAGGGAACTGCAGAACACGAAATGCTTTACACTCAGAAATCACCACTGTACGTGTGTGGTACTGTAAGCAGGAAAACAACAAGGCAGTATTCGCGCATGTGCTTATCTGAAACTGTGTGATATACAATTGTAAACAAAAATTGTATCCACACAAGTATACTTTTTGTTTTTTTCATCATTGTCGGTTTTAACTTGATACCAGGCATTTAAACAATTAGGCAATTTTTTTGCAGTGTCAGTTGTGTGTTATGTTTAGCAACCCAGTAATTCAGAAAACTAGTTCATGCCCTTATAACACATTACCCAAAAAATGAAAAATACTGTACATTCTAAAATTCTGTAATTTTTCTGTGTAAAAAAATTTAAAAATCTTAAAAACAATCAAAAATGAAAACAAAGGAGTTTTCTTCACTTATATTATGCAATATAATTTTGAGTTACATAATTTAAAAATAGTTGAATTCACAATTAGGAGTTGAAATTTACATCCTGATATAATTTCCAGGGATACTCCTGATTAAGATATATATCCACTTCCTACACATATTTAGCAATTATGAAGCATTGTAGCGATTATAAAGAATTGCCAGTTCACTAGTTGAGATATAATGAAAACTATTTTATGTCTCGTAGATCATATGATCAGAACATGAAATTAGTCTAATGCCCACCTGTGAGAACATCATATGATAAAGTAGAAGTTGTTCAAGTCACTATAATTATTTAGTCTGACCTATGGTGTCATCATTTATACACAAAAGTATTTTCTACCTTATGAGTTACACTTTAACATATAATGTTTGCATCCACCATTTTGTTTACAATGAACACTTTAATGCATTATGTAGGTTATCAGTCGTTGTTGTTGTGGTCTTCAGTCCTGAGACTGGTTTGATGCAGCTCTCCATGCTACTCTATCCTGTGCAAGCTTCTTCATCTCCCAGTACTTACTGCAACCTACATCCTTCTGAATCTGCTTAGTGTACTCATCTCTTGGTCTCCCTCTACGATTTTTACCCTCCACGCTGCCCTCCAATGCTAAATTTGTGATCCATCATGATGCCTCAAAACATGCCCTACCAACCGGTCCCTTCTTCTAGTCAAGTTGTGTGACAAACTCCTCTTCTCCCCAATTCTATTCAATACCTCCTCATTAGTTATGTGATCTACACATCTAATCTTCAGCATTCTTCTGTAGCACCACATTTCGAAAGCTTCTATTCTCTTCTTGTCCAAACAGACAACAGCAGGTGTTGACAGATGTGAAAATTACCGAACTATCAGTTTAATAAGTCACAGCTGCAAAACACTAACGCGAATTCTTTACAGACGAATGGAAAAACTGGTAGAAGCAGACCTCGGGGAAGATCAGTTTGGATTCCGTAGAAATGTTGGAACACGTGAGGCAATACTAACCTTACGACTTAGCTTAGAAGAAAGATTAAGAAAAGGCAAACCTACATTTCTAGCATTTGTAGACTTAGAGAAAGCTTTTGACAACGTTAATAGGAATACTCTCTTTCAAATTCTGAAGGTGGCAGGGGTAAAATACAGGGAGCGAAAGGCTATTTACGATTTGTACAGAAACCAGATGGCAGTTATGAGAGTCGAGGGACACCAAAGGGAAGCAGTGGTTGGGAAGGGAGTGAGACAGGGTTGTAGCCTCTCCCCGATGTTATTCAATCTGTATATTGCTCAAGCAGTAAAGGAAACAAAAGAAAAATTCGGAGTAGGTATTAAAATTCATGGAGAAGAAATAAAAACTTTGAGGTTCGCTGATGACATTGTAATTCTGTCAGGGACAGCAAAGGACTTGGAAGAACAGTTGAACAGAATGGACAGTGTCTTGAAAGGAGGATATAAGATGAACATTAACAAAAGCAAAACGAGGATAATGGAATGTAGTCAAATTAAATCAGGTGATGCTGAGGGAATTAGATTACGAAATGAGACACTTAAAGTAGTAAAGGAGTTTTGCTATTTAGGGAGTAAAATAACTGATGATGGTCAAAGTAGAGAGGATATAAAATGTAGACTGGCAATGGCAAGGAAAGCGTTTCTGAAGAAGAGAAATTTGTTAACATCGAGTATAGATTTAAGTGTCAGGAAGTTGTTTCTGAAAGGTGATCAGTCACAAAGAGTTAATTGTTAACAGTGCATACTAATTTTAAGGATAAATTTCTTTTGTATTTTTCTCAGTATATAGGCACTATAAAAAAAAATGATAATTTTTATAGTTTAAAATAAAGTGTTGCATTAAAGGGTTAAGAAATCTTTACAGTGGGATTATCTCTAAATACATAAGCCATTCACGTAATTGAAAACAGTATGAAAAGAGTAGGAAGGACCATAGAACAATAAAGTACTAATCTGGGCCACTTAATTATATTCCCACAGGTATGTGATAGTGAGGATGTCACAGGTAGACACAGATCAGTGAGTATTGTACGCCAGACTTGTGTAAGATCTATTGAAAACTTGAACCACGCTAATATTTATTCACATTCTGACAGTGCACATCTGCAGTTCACTTGATAGCCTGCTGTGATTTGGGATATTAATGTTTAACATAGCTTACATATGCACTAAGGTTTTTTTTATAATTTCAATTGTAATTAATAGAACTCCAACATTTACATTCTACTCACTAATAATATCACCCCCATATGATTCACAGTACACAGTGAACATTATGTTCTATCAACTGCTGGCCAATAGACATTTAGTACATGGAGTGTATGTACTGTTCAGACATTTATGCTTCACCTAACTATTCTGGGATGCATAAATTGTCAGTAGGATACCAGATGTCTCTCCTCCTCCTCCTCCTCCTCTTGGATAGTATCTGTACCACATTATTCAGTTGGTCACCAAACAGGTGTAGTAAGAGTAGGAATAATACTATGGGTATTTGCATTCATTTGTTTCCAAATTCCAGTCTTTCCATTTTAACACAATAGTTACTGTTTTCGAGTTATTAACTCAATTCCTGTGCTTGCAGAAAAATAGTATTGTTACAAATATACTGAGAAAAGCACCATGATAATGCCTTAGTGGAGTAATGTAATGTCACCTTCCTGACCCACAATCATCTAAGTGAACACCCACCTATGACAGACTGGATTGAGCATCTGGTGTGGGACGACTATACTGGCTTCTCACAATTTCTTACAATCCTAGTAACTATACACATTCTTTCAATTACATATATCTGAGAATATGATTATGTGGCCAATTGTAACAGTCCTCTCTAGTTTTGTCATATTAATTTCAACTGTGTGAATGTTTTTATGTGTTTAGAGATATAAGCCCAGTCAATTAAGGCCGCAAAGGTAAATAGAAGAAGTCATGCAGCCACAATTTTTTATATAATGGTCGGAGGGAGTGTCATAAAAACATAGTAAAAATCTTGACCAGTGAGGTGCAGGTGTGTGGGTCGGAGCATTCTCATTTAAAGGTTGATTTTTTTATTTTTTTTCTTGAATAACTAAAAAACCGCTGCTTCTAGCAAAAATGTCTCCCAGCACAAAATGAAACAACACTAACTTTTCCATAAGAAAGGTCCTATTTATTTTAGCTCTAGGACTAATAGCTTCCGTGTTGCAGGGAATGGAAAAAAATTGCAGATTATTAAGGGTACGAAATTAATGTTGTCGTTGGGTTGTGGTCATGCACTTACCTCCTTTATACATCCGCAAAATGAAAAGGGAGCAGGTGATTCCTCATGCTCTCTACCCCACTATGTAATATGAAACTACCACAGGGTGATTCACACAGTTATACTGACCCTTTGCTGTGCACCTTATGAATCACTGGCGGAGCAGTGTGCAGACATGCCCAGGGTGGTTATTTTGCACAGAATGCATTAACGTTACATAGAATATAGATAGGAGTTACTAATAATATTAACACAAGAAATACATAAGGACAGAATCTAAGTAAATCTTTGAACATTGTTCCTCACTGCCAGAAGGGAACTTTATTCTTAGTCATCCAGTAATGCGGTGTATAAGGACAAGGATAGACTGCTGCTAACACAAAAGATAACACACTGTGTTGCATACAGGCACACCAAAAAGGTTGTTACACATTTACCCATTCCACCAAAGCCTTCTTCAAAAAAGGAAACACAAAAGCCTTCTTCAAAAAAGGAAACACACACATGCATTCATCCACAGAAGTAAGCACACCTCACACATGTATTATCATCATCTACTGCAGCTAGGAATGAAATGCAAGTGTCACACTGAAAAGAATCAGCAATCTGGAGGGAGTGGGGGAAGGGGAAGGGATAGCAGGGAATGGGTGGAGGAAGAGAAAAGCGTTGTCTTACAGACACTGGAAGGAGGCATGATGAGATGCCCACCATGAGAGGAAAGGGAAAGGGGAAAGAAGGGGTGGGTGTGCTGTCAGAAGGGGCTCACAAGGAGGGTGAGGGTATGTGAATAGGGAGGATGCAAATGGGCAGAGGGGGCAGAAACTATTGGGTCCAGGGTGTGGTGAAAGTAGGTTACCATGGGTTAAGGCCAGGATAATTTTAGAAGTAGAGAATGTGTTGTATCCTTACTCCCTTCTGCACGGTTCAGGACAGCTGACGGAGGGGAGGATCCAGACAACCCACATTGTGAAGCAGCCACTGAAACCAAGCATGTTACATTCAACTCTATATTTATGCCACAGGGTGGTCTACTTAGATTTTGGTCACAGATTGACAGTAGCCATTCATCTTGGTGGACAGGTAGTTGGTAGTCACACCCACATAAAAAGTTGTACAATGATTACAGCACAGCTGGTAAACAACATGGCTGTTTTCATACACGGCCCAGTTTCTGATGATGTAGGATAAGCCCGTGATGGGGCTGGAATAGAAATTGCTGAGTGGGTGGATTGGACAGGTTGTGCACCTGGGTTTTCCATAGAGCTATGGTCCCTGTGGCAAGGACTTGGGACCGGTAGTGGCATAGGGATGGACTAGGATGTTGTGGAGGTAGGGTGGGTGATGGAACACCACTTTAAAAGAGGTAGGATCAATCTCGGGTAGGATGTCAATCATTTCAGGTCATGATGACAGGTAACCACAGCCCCAAGAAGGATGTGGTTCAGTTGTTACAGTCCAGAGTGGTATTGGTTGACAGCTTTTGTAGCTGATTCTTGGGGTGGTGGAAGGATTGGTGATTCCACAAATAGATCTTCCATGCCATTTCCCCAGAGACCCCCAATCCTCCCACCAACCCAGAGAACCAGCTACAAAGGAATGCCCCCTTCATCACCCAACACCATCTGGACTGGAACAACTGAACCACATCCTTCTTAGGACTGTGATTATTATCATGCCCTAAAACTAGAGACATACTACCCAAGATCCTTCCCACTCCTCGTAAAATGGTGTTCTGTCACCCACCCAACCTCTACAACGTCCTAGTCCATCCCTATGCTGCTCCCAATCCCACAGGGGAAGACCCAGGTGCAAGACCTGCCCAATCCACCCATGCAGCACTTTCTATCCCAGTCCTGTCATGGGCTTATCCTAAACCATCAGAAGCTGGGCCACCTGTGAAACCAGCTGTGTCATATACCAGCTCTGCTGCAATTGTTGCACATCTTTTGGTACGACTACCAACCTCCTGTCCACCAAACCTGTGGCCAAAAGCAAAGAATACCACACTGTGGCACAACATACAGCTGCACAAAATATGCTCAATTTCAATGGCTGCTTCACAACACAGACCATCTATATTCTCCCCAGCATCACCAGTTTTTCTGAAGTGTGCATATTGGAGTTATACTTACACCACATTCTCTGCTCCATAAATAATCCCAGACTTAACCTACAGTAACCTACGTTAAAAGTTTGAACAGGCCAGGAACATTCCAGACATTATTAGACGAATTAGACAGATACGATGTAGACATTACAGCTATTCAAGAAACTCAGTGGCAGGGGGAGGGTAGCATAAAGAGGGGTAACTATACACTTTTCTATGGAGGTGCGGAAGCTCACAGTTTCGGAACAGGTTTCGCAGTACAGAGAAAAGTGCTTCACGCAATCAGAGATATAAGGTTCATCCGTGACCGACTATCAGTTATAGTGTTGTCCGGCAGGTGGAATGGAATAGACTAGTAGTAATTAATGTACACGCACCAACTGAGGACACTGAAGAGGTTGTTAAAGACGGCTTTTATGAAGAACTAGATCAACTCTGGGATGAGTTCTCCTCGTATGATACAAAATTAACCATAGGTGATTTTAATGCAAAGATAGGGAAGGAGGAAGCATTCTGGCCTACAATTGGGAAAGAAAGTTTGCATAACATTTTGAATGATAATGGCACAAGGGTGGTTAATTTTGCTGTTTCAAATGACATGATTGTTGAGAGCACATATTTCAAAAGGAAGGACATTCATAAAGCAACTCGGGTCTCTCCGAATGGACACATCCGAAACCAAATTGATCATGTTCTTGTAGATTGGAGATGGCACACTAGTATAGAAAATGTTAGGATTTTCATGGGAGCAGACTGCGATTCTGATCATTTTCTTGTAGTTGCCAAAGTTGACCAACAGCTATCTACAGCAACATCAAGGCGTCACAATGCAGAACTTGTTAGGTTCAACACTGACAAGCTAAATGATGAAAACTTTAGAAGAAGGTACATGATAGAAATTTCAAATAGGTTTGATGCTCTCAGGACACACGAAGGTCAAGACGAGGATGTAAATAAACAGTGGATCACTGTGAGGAATAATATCAAAGAGGCAGCGAAGGTCACAATAGGTACAATTAAGAACAACAGGAAAAAACCGTGGTTTGATGAGGAATGCAAGAAATTTGTAGAGGAAAGGAGAAATGTGCGATTAGATTGGGATAGAATGGGAGACAGAAAACGAGAGGAGTTCTTGAACTTGAGAAGGGAAGTTGGTCGTAAGCTATGGGCAAAGAAGAGGGATTATTTGAACAATCAAATTACAAAAATGGAAACAAACAGTAAAACAAAAAACATTAGGGAACTCTACCTAGACATAAATGGGTATAGGAAGGGTTTTGAAGGCTAGGACAAATGCACTTCAAGGGGATGCTGGGGGAATACTGACAGACCCAGTGCTATATCAAGTATTTTGAGCATCTATTAAATGTACACCAGGAAGCAGGAAATGAGCAGGCATACGAAGTACATACAGCAGAACCCCACATACCTGAGCCAACGTTAAAGGAAGTAAGAGATGCAATCAACAAATTGAAAAACCATAAAGCACCAAGATCAGATTGCATAACTGCAGAATTAGTTAAAAATGGGGCACAGAAATTGGTGGAAGTAGCTCACAAAGTGATAACTAAAGTATGGAACTCAGAGATGATACCGGAAGAGTGGCAGGAGTCGATTCTGATCCCAATTTTTAAGAGAGGTGACAAAATGGATTGTAGTAATTATAGAGGGATATCGCTATTACCAGTATGTTCCAAAATTTTCTCAAATATTCTGCTAAGCAGGCTTACACCATATGCAGATGAAATTGTGGGGGATTACCAAGCCGTCTTTCGGAGGAACAGATCAACTATTGACCAAATATTCACCCTGCGTCCAATTTTGGAAAAGAAATGCGAACACAATAAACCAGTTCACAATCTTTTCATAGATTTTACAAAAGTATATGATTCTGTATTGCAGTCAAAATTGTACAGAATTCTTTTGGAACTTGGAATACCAAAGAAGTATGTTAGACTTATAGAAGCGAGTTTGAAAAACACAAAAGGTAGAGTACGCCTGGGGAAATTTGAGTCAGAAGAATTTGTAATAAAGAACGGACTTAAGCAGGGAGATGCCCTGTCTCTGCTACTTTTTAAATTAGTCCTAGAATATATTGTACGAATGGCAGCAGATAATTCAGAAGGTGTGGAGTTAAATGGAAATATTAAGATATTAGGGTATGCAGATGATCTAAACATCATTAGCGATAGGAAAGAATCTGTAACAGCAAATGCGAATGCGTTAATCAAGGCTAGTGAAGATGTAGGTCTAAAGATAAGTGAACAGCAGTACATCAGGAAATTTTACGAGTTGGAGACATGCAGTTTGAAAAAGTGAACACACGTAAGTATCTAGGCGTGGACATCACTTCGAGAAATGAGATTGAATCCGAACTGAGGAAGAGATTACGAGCAGAAATGCGTGCTACTTCTCACTGAATAGATTACTTTCATCACAGATATTGTCTAGGAATTTAAAGATTAGAATATACAAAACTATTATTCTACCAGTTATGCTGAATGGGTGTGAGACTTGGTCTCTCACTGTGCAAAATGAAAAGCCATTTCGAGTATTTGAAAACAAAATTTTGAGGAAAATTTTCAGAGCAAAAAGGGATGACATTGGCGGAGAGTGGCGAAAATTGCATAACAAAGAGGTTCACGAACTCTATTCGAGCCCTGACATAATCAGTATTATTAAATCACGTAGGCTCCAATGGGCGGGTCACGTAGCTCAAATGGATGAGGGCAGGGCAGCGCGCAGAGTACTGGTAGGGCACCTAGAAGGAAAATGTCCTGTGGGGAGACTGAGGCGTAGATGGGAGGACAATGTGAAGGCTGATTTGAGGAGCCTAAGTATTGAAGGTGAATGGAAGGAAGTAGGCTAAGACAGGGACAGATGGCGAAAATACGTTGCTGCGGTAATGGACTCTCGAGTCCGGCATGACCAGTAAGTAAGTAAGTAACCTACTTTCTCCACACCGTCCAAGTAACGTACTTTGCCCACACCGTCCACCCAACAGTGCCCTATCACCCCTTCTCCCTATTCATGTCCCCTCAACCTCTTTGTGTGCCACTCTGTCAGCATACCCACCCCATCTTTCCCCTTCCTGTTCCTTTCCTATTCTGCGCCCCATTTTCTCCCCCCCGTAGGGAGAAGGGGTGATAGGGCACTGTTGGGTGGACGGTGTGGGCAAAGTACGTTACTTGGACGGTGTGGAGAAAGTGGTAAGTGTCTCTACTCAGTGCAGCCCACCTACAAGTGCCAGGAATTCCTGAATGCAACAGATTTATGCAATTAATGGTGAGACAAGTTCAGTAACTTTCAGATCATTAATTAATTCACCATCAAGTGACTAGAACATGGTTACATGGCTTTACAATATGATGTCAATGATAAACAACTGCCAGGCATCATGCTTACCAATCCATTTCCTACCAACATTACGTAGAGCATGGATGATGATGATGAGTCCCATACTTCTTTACAGAGCGTAGGGGAGCGACTCGGGAGAACCGCGCCGCTTTACTAGGCAAGGTCCTAGTGGAGGTGGTTTGCCATTGCCTTCCTCCAACCGTAAATGGGATGAATGATAATGATGAAGACGACACAATAACACCCAGTCATCTCGAGGCAGGAAAAATCCCTGACCCCGCTGGGAATCGAACCCGGGACCCCGTGCTCGGGAAGCGAGAACGCTACCGCGAGACCACGAGGGGCGGACAGAGCATGGATAACATCACACAAATTAAACACTTCTTAAACATGGTGTACACAAATGTATTCTACATTAAAGCTCACTTAACAACTGCAACTACGTACTCACACAATAAAGTGAAAATAACTCCACTATATAAACACAAGCTCAATGAAGTAATTTTGTCTACTTGTATAAGAGAAATGGACAGTAAATGCTGGGGAATGCAAGCAGTATTCCTAGAAAGACACAGCAGCTGCTGTACAGGATGATTAAGAATCAATTTGTCCTTAGCACTGTACAACAGTGTGCAGAGATTCACATAGATTTTGTCCACATGCATTTCTTGTGTTAATACTGTTAGTGATTCATATCTGTATTCCAAGTAATGTTAATGCAGTTTGTAAAAAAATATACACCCTTGAGCATATCTGTGCACTGTCTCACCAGTGATCCTTAAAACACACTGCAGGAGTTCAGTATAACTTTGTGAAACACCCTGTAGTTTTTCTTCTGGTTACACTGTGGGGCAGATAGAGTAGGGAATCACCTGCTCACTCTTCAGCTATGAAGCACGGAAGGACATGACCACAGTCCAGCAACCTGCCTTCCATCACACCTCTAATCTTCAGCTGCCATCTTTCCATTGTTTTACACCCCTGTGGTGTAAAAGAGTGGAAAGATGGCGGCTGAAGTTTAGAAGTGTGATGGAAGGCAGGTTGCCGGAAACTATTAAGGGATAAGTACTGTCTTACTGCATTTAGATGCAACACAAACTTTAATATTTGTTCTTAACCCATGTAATTTAATAACAAACATTAATTTTATGCCATTCACACACTACTTTCAAACTATTACTCCTAGAGGAAAAATGAGTATGATTTTTGTGTAGAACATTTTGTGCTGGGAAACATTATCTCTATAAGCCCCAGTTTCCAAGTTATTCTATATAAACATGAAAAAGCAACCTTTAAACTACCCACACAGGTGGGAATTTTTAGTATGTTGTTCATAACATGACCTCTTCCATTGTACAGAAATTTGCAACTATATGACTTTTTCCTTTAACTTTTTTATGAGTTGGCCATATTCCCACTGTAAAGGTTCCTTAATATGAAACAAAATGTTGGATGCCAACATCACTTGATCCACATCTACATTTATACTCTGCAAAGGTTTCTTCCTGTTCCATTCAGGTACAGAGCATGGGAAGAATGGTTATTTGAAAGCCTCTGTGTGTGATTTAATTTTTCTGATCTTATCCTCACGGTCCCTGTGCGAATGATAGTAGGGGATTATACTGTAATCCTAGAATCATCATTTATAGCCAGTTCTTGAAACTTTGTTAATAGATTTTCTAGGGATAGTTTAGATTTATCTTCGAGGATCTTCCAGTTCAGTTCCTTCAGTATGCCTGTAACACTCTTCCACAGATTAAACAAACCCATGACTATCCACACTCCCCCTTCTCTGTATATGTTCAATATTCCCTGCTAGTCCTATTTTGTACGGGTCCCACACACTTGAGTAATATTCTAGAACCAGTCACACGAGTGATTTGTCAGCAATCTCCTTTGAAGGCTGATTCCAATTCCCCAGTATTCTACCAATAAACCAAAGTCTACCACATGCTTTACCCGCAGCAGAGCCTATGTGATCGTTAGGGCCTGGATTTCAATGACAAGTCTTTTTTTTTTTCTGAACTATAGGGTGAATTTTAGAACAATTTATACACAAATCTGGGTATTTTATTGTCGAAAAATGTATTTTGATTGTGCGTATAAAGTCATATTTCAACAAATTTTAGTAATAGGTCATATTGCGGCTAACTTTTAATATCATAGGTCATATTTCCGTCAACTTTTGCCTAAAATGCATATACCGTTTTTCTCGTATCTTACTGGACACACGAATAAGAAAATGAATATATTGCTCACGAGACAATATTTAACGTGCTATTATGAAAGATAAACAGATAAATTAGTACACAGCTTTATTTCTCAGGACTGTAGCAGAAAATCTGTGTACCACAACAGTCGTTTCGCGAACATAAAACATTGTTGCACAGAGTCGACAATACACTCTCAGAGCCAACAAAGGCGACTTCTGCTGTAATAATCATCGCAGTCACACAGGTGTTCCCAGTAACCAGTTTGAATACAGCCTTTGCCTTGTTCAACATGCCTAAAGCAAAGTGCTCCAACAACGTGAAGTTGCGAGGATATGTTCGAGAATTTGGAGAGCAGTTCTTTAGTAGTGATGGGAAAATATTATTTTGTAAACTTTGTGAAGTTAAAGTTAGTGCAGAAAAGCACTTTAATGTGCAACAACACTGTAATACCGCTAAACACAGCATCTATGTGAAACGAAGTGCTAAAAATAACAGCAGGCAAACGCTGTTATTTGAACAGACAGGTCAATCGTCAATCGTGCAATCATTCTGCAAGGATTTGTGTGAGATGATGGTGTCCTGCAACATCCCATTGGAAAAGTTGAAGAATCCACGCTTCAGACGGTTCTTGGAGAAGTACACAACACATCCAGTTGCAGATGAATCTACACTGAGAAAGAACTATTTATCTGTATGCTACAATGATGTGCTCAACAAAATATGAATTCCTATTGCTGAGCAAAAGATCTGGCTGTCGATAGATGAAACTACGGATATTAGTGGGCGGTATATTGCAAATGATGTTGTTGGTGTTCTAAAAGTTGATGGCCCTGGAGATATGTTCCTACTAACGTGTGAAGCTCTCAATAGAGTAAACAATTCGACAATTGCTATTTTGTTTGACAACTCTCTGAAGCTACTCTGGCCAGCTGGTGTGAAAAGAGACAACATTTTGCTGCTTGTAACAGATGGTGCTTCATATATGGCTAAAGCAGCCAAAGGGCTTCAGATTCTCTACCCCAGTATGGTGTAAGCCACTTGCCTTGCACATTCGTCGCACACAGTTGCCGAAGAGGTGCGATCAAATGACCCTGACATGGACAAATTAATTTCCTGTGGCAAGAAAATCTATGTGAAGGCTCCGATACGGGTGCAGAAATTCAAGGAACAAGCACCTTCAACGTCCCTCCCACCTAAACCTGTTCTTACACAATGGGGTTCTTGGCTTAATGCTGCACCAACTACACCCAAATAAAGACAATCTTCAGTGAGCTTGATAGCGATGAATCACGTGCTATCAAAATTGTGAAAAAAGTTTTTACAGATACATTGTCTCGCAACTTGGCATACACCAACACCAATTTTTCAGTGATATCAAAAGCCATCAAACAACTGAAAGCTGTTGGAACTCAGCTATGTGAGGCCCTGAGTATTGTGCAACATTTGCAGAGTGAGTTGGGTTGATCTCATGGTCATGTGGCTGACAAAGTGAAAACCAAATTGCAAAGTGTTCTCCAATGGAATCCTGGATATTCTACACTGTGCAAAATTAGTGACAGTCTTCCAAGGAATGCCGCAATATTTGAAGATACTGAAACAAAGCTGAACTTCAGTGACCTGGCTGCCTTTAAATATGCTCCAGTGATGTCATGTGAAGTGGAGAGGAGCTTTTCCAGGTACAAAACTATCCTCAGTGACAACCGTAGGTCTTTGACAATGGAAAACGATCTCTGACAATGGAAAACCTGAAAATGCACCTTGTGATCCAGTGCAACTTTGCACACACTGAAGATTGACCTATGGTATTAAATAATGTGAAATCCTTTAAATACTATGTAGAAATAAGAACATTGTTTTACTGTTTTGATAGATGATCTTTTCACTGTACTTTGTGTTTGGAAAATAAAACATTCAGACATTCAAAAAATAGGTGCAAATTAGCCACAAACCCTACAGCAAGAAAGAACTATACTTACAATATTTTGAGAAGTGAATTTTGTATTACTTTATGGTCAATAAAAAATTAAATAAACAAACAAGAATGCTTTAAATAAACTTCTATTAAGTCATATTTTATTTTCAATGTCATATTTATGTAAGTTTTAGGTCATACATGCTTGCATATTTCACTGTTTTTTAGGCCCTAGTGATCATTCCATTTCATATTCCTGTAAAGTGTTACAGAGAGGTATTTGTATGAGTTGGCCAATTCCAACAGTGACTCACTGATATTATAGTCATACAATACTAATGTTTTTCATTTTATGAAGTGCAAAAGTGTACATTTCAGAACACATAAAGCAAGTTGCCAATCTTTGCACCACTTTGAAATTTTATCAAGATCTGACTGAATATTTATACAGGTTCTTTCAGATAGCACTTCATTATAGATAACTGCATCATCAGCAAAAAGCCTGATTTTACTATTAATGCAAGGTCATTAATATACAACATGAACAGCAAGGGTTCCAACACACTTCGCTGGGGCACATCTAAAGTTACTTCTGCATTTGACAATGACTCTGCATTCAAGATAACATGCTGTGTCCTTCCTACCTAAAGTCCTCAATCTAGTCACAAATTTCACTTAGATGCCACATGTGATA
This sequence comes from Schistocerca serialis cubense, assembly GCF_023864345.2. NCBI lineage: Eukaryota > Metazoa > Arthropoda > Insecta > Orthoptera > Acrididae > Schistocerca > Schistocerca serialis. The sequence goes on along the minus strand of NC_064645.1, from coordinate 36,729,685 downwards.
GTACTGTTGACAATAAGTGTAGGTATGACAATGAGTCAAATGCTTTTTGAAAATCAAGAAATACTGCCTCTGCCTGACACCTTGAGCCAAAGCTTTCAGTCATGTGAGAAAAGTGCAAGTTGGGTTCCACATAAGTTGGCATTAAGGAGGTCATTCTGTTCAAGATATCTCATTGTGTTTGAGCTAAGAACATATTCTGAGATTCTACAACAAACCGATGTCAAGGATATTCGACAATAGTTTTGTGGATCACTTCTACTATCCTTCTTGTAGAAAGGTGTGACCTGTGTGCTGTTCTCCAGGAGCTGGGCACAGTTTTTTGTTCAGGGGATCTATAATAGATTACAGTCAAAAGAGGGGCTAACTCAGCTGCTAGCTGAGTATTGAATTTGACAGGGATGCCTTCAGGCCCTAGAGATTTGTTCAATTTTAACAATTTCAGCTGTTTTCAAGCACCACTGACACTAATATTTATTTCATTCACCCTTTCGGTGGCACATGGAGTTAATTGGGACAATTGTTATGGGTTTTCCTTTGTAAAGGAACATTTGAAAATGGAGTTAAGCATTTCAGCTTTCGCTTTACTTCCTGTCTCATTTGGCAGGGACTGGACAGTAACTTTGGCACCACTAACAGCCTTTACATATGACCAAAATTTATTTGGGTTTTGTGAAATATGATTTGACAAGACTCTGCCACAGTAGTCACTGAAGGCACCACACACTGCTCCCTTCACAGCCAAACAAATTTCATTCAGCACATCTTTATCTACAATCCTATGCTTTGTTTTTACCTATTGTGCAGCAGTCTCTATTTCTTTAGAAGTTTCTTTACAGTGACTGTACACCACGGAGGTTCGCTACCATTTTGAACTGTTCTACTTGGGTACACATATCTGTCCAGAGTATGATCAACTATTCTTCTAAACTTGAGCCATAGTTCTTCTACAAGCTCCTGCCCTGTGCTGAAAGTTTTAAGTTCCTCATTGAGATATGACACTAATGATTTTTTATCTAGTATCATAATGTGTAACATGTAAGACAGAAAATGCTTTTGCATCAGTATTTTTACTTTATCTGTGAATGATGACACAGATCAAATGAGATAATTATAGTGCTTCTAGCAACTTGTACCTTATCGTGCAGGTCATAAAATAGTTTTCATTATATTTCATTGTACCCCTCACATTAATTCCTTATTTATGTAGATGATACGTCCTCTAGTATTACAGGTAATTCTAAAATATTTCTGTCTGCTGATGACAATAGCTTGGTAGTAAAGGATGTTGTGTGGAACATTGGTTCTGTTTCAAATAGTGCAGTTCATGACATAAGTTCATGGCTTTTAGAAAATAAACTAATGCTAAATCATAGTAAGACTCAGTTTTCACAATTTCTAACACACAACTGAACAAAACCCGACCTTTTAATGTCACAGAATGGGCATTTTAACAGTGAAACTGAACAGTTCAAATTTCTAGGTTTTCAGATAGACAGTAAACTGTTGTGCAAAGCCCACCTTCAGAATCTTGTTCAAAGACTTAATGCTGCCATTTTTACTATTTGAATGGTATCTGAAGTAAGTGATCATTCCGACAAGAAAATTAGTCTACTTTGCTTATTATCATTCGCTTATGTCATATGGTATTATATTTTGGGGTAACTCTTTCCATTCTAAAAGGATATTTTTGGCTCCGAAATGGGCAGTTCGGGCAATAAGTGATGTAAGTTCGCAAACCTCTTGTCACCCCTGTTCACTAGTCTGGGTATTTTGACATTGGCCTCTTAGTATATATATTCTTTACTGAGTGAAATTTTCACTCTGCAGTGGCGTGCACACTGATATGAAACTTCCTGGTAGATTAAAACTGTGTGCTGGACCAGGACTCGAACTCAAGACTTTTGCCTTTCACGGGCAAGTGCTCTACCAACTGAGCTACCCAACCAGGACTCATGATCCGTCCTCACAGCTTCAATTCTGCCAGTACTTCATCACCTACCTTCCGAACTTCACAGAATCTCTTGCAGAACAAGCACTCCTGGAAGAAAGGATATTGTGGAGTCATGGCTTAGCCACAGCCTAGAGGATGCTTCCAGAATGAAATTTTCACTCTGCAGTGGAGTACACGTTGATATGAAACTTCCTGGCAGATTAAAACTGTGTGCTGGACCGAGACTCGAACTCCGGGACCTTTGCCTTTTGTTGGCAAGTGTTCCACCAACTGAGCTACCCAAGCACAACTCACGACCCATCCTCACAGCTTTAATCTACCAGGAAGTTTCATATCAGCACACTCTGCAGTGCAGAGTGAAAATATAATTCTGGAAGCATCCCCTAGGTTATGGCTAAGCTATGTCTCCACAATATCCTTTCTTCCAGGAGTGCTAGTTCTGCAAGGTTCGCAGAAGAGCTTCTGTGAAGTTTGGAAGGTAGGAGACAAAGTACTGGTGAAATTGAAGCTGTGAGGACAGGTCGTGAGGCGTGGTAGGGTAGCTTAGTTGGTAGACCACTTGCCTGCAAAAGGCGAAGGTCCCGAGTTCAAATCTCGGCCCAGCACACAATTTTAATCTGCCAGGAAGTTTCATATTCTTTACTGTCATTTCTTTTTAACAATATCAGCTTATTCCCAAGAATTAGTAGCTTCCATTCAGTTAATACTCAGCAGAAATAAAAGCTGTGTTTGGAACAGACTTCCTTATTTTTTTTTTTTTTTTTGCAGAAAGGTGTGTAGTATACTGCTGCATCGATTTTTGACAAGCTACCACAAGAATTCAAAAATCTTTGCAGTAATCCATGCGCTGTTATATTGTTGATTGCATTTACTTAAAATTATGGCTTCACATTTTTTAGATTCATGAACATTTTACTTTTTCTATTATTACATTTATGCTGTAATTTCATGCACTGACATTTTCCATGACCTTTCAGATTTCCTCCTCAATATGGTCCTACAAAATAGAGGTGTAAATAAATAAATAAATAATATTTGCACGTTCCAGCTTTTAGCAATGTACTTGATAATCATATAACAACTGAAATCTAGATATTACAGAAGATAAATATAGAACAATTTAATTGAATAGATAAAAAGTCTACTCACCAGGCAGCAGCAGAACACAAACACAAAAGAAGGTTGTAACAAGGCAAGCTTTCGGAGTCAACAGCTCCTCCTTCAGGCAGAAGGATTGAAGACGAAGGAAGACGGGTGAGGGAAAAGACTGAAGAGGTCTAGGACAAGGGGTAGTTTTCAGGAAAGTCACCAAGAACCATGGGTCAGTGGAGACTTAACGCACGGGATGAGAAGGAAAGCCTGATTGTTGGGGAATGCGTCAGATGAGATTTGAAAACCTGAGAGCTTGAAGGTGGAAGACAGGGTAATATGCAGGTGAGAGATTACTGCTTAAACATCATGCATGAGTTAAGAAGAGTGAAAAGCTAAGTGTATTTTACGTAACAGAGATGGGAGGGGGTGGTGGAAAATAGACGAGTAAGACAGTGAAAGATGTAGAAAACTAAAACGGAGTGAAGAAAAGAGTAGTTATTGTGAAGAAATGCTGAGACAGAAGCAATTAATGTAAATTAAGGCCAGGTGGCTGGCGAGAACCGAGGACATGTTTTAGCGTTAGTGGCCACCTGGTGTCTGAGGGAAGAATCCAGATGGCGCGTGTGGTGAAACAGGCGCCAATGTCACAACTGCCATTTTGTGAAGCATGCTCTGTGACAGGATATTACGTGTTGTCAGTGTGCACCCTCTGCTTATGCCCATTCATACTAATTGATAATTTGGTGGTAATCATGCTGATGTAAAAGGCCGAACAGTGTTTACATAACAGCTGGTATATGACGTTTCGTTTCACAATGGCTTTCCCTTTGACAGTATACGTTTTGCCAGTTACAGGGCTGCTGTAGATGGTGGAAGGAGGGTGCATGGGGCAAGTCTTGCAGTGGGGATCGTCACAGGGGTAGGCGCCATGGGATAGGGGTTGGGAGCAGGAGCGTTGGGTCCGACAAGAATACTGGGAGGGTGACAAAAAGCTATTCTAGGTGTGGTGGGCAAAATTTCAGACAGAATGGATCTTATTTCAGGGCATGATTCTAGGAAATTATGGTCCTGTTGAAGTAGCTGATTAATACTTTCCAGATCAGATAACAGTGAGTCACGAGTGGTGCTCCGAAGTTGTTTCTTGGTGGGGTCAGCAGTACCAGGATTGGATGTGATGGCCTAAAAATTTTGCTTTTCAACAAGGCTGGTGGGGTAATTACGCGCAGTAAAGGCTGATGTGAGAATGGTGGTGTATTGCTGTACAGAGTCTGCATCTGAACAAATACATTTGCCTCGGATGCCAAGGTTGTATAGGAGGAAACATCTGACAAGGAAAGGATGGCAACTGTCAAAAAGCACGTACTGGTGTTTGTTGGTAGGTTTAATGTGGATGGAAGTGTGTAGTTCGCCCTTGCTGAGGACGAGATCAATATCAAGGAAAGTGGCATGGATTCAGAATAAGACCATGTGAAATTTAACTGGGAGAAGATATCCAGAGTTTCCAGGAATTTTAACAGGTCAGTGAGTTCCAAGTACAGAAATCTCTTGCTCTCACCCACTTATCTGTGGCATGTATGGCTCATCAGCCACTTTCCACACCACCAGACTTCTCTCCTTCTACAAAATCCTGCAGTTATCTGCCCCTCATGTTTCCTTGGATGGTATCATCCACCAAACCGACTTCAAACTGCAACAACATGCCAGATTTCACCTCAAGAAGCTATCCCACCTTCTCCTAAACTACCTGAACACAGGTATATTCCTTCCTGCCCTCTGTGGCTCCCTAAACAGCCACACCGTCAATCACTACTCTTCTCCTACAAACCGAGCTTGGCTAATCTTAACATCCCACAGCCATCACCACTGCCACCCAGACCAAGAATAACCCATAATCACAAGAACCAGCCATAACAGTACAGTATCCTTAACCTCTGATCTAAATCACTCTCCTCTTCTGAATTATCTGTATTATATAAGGGTCTCATTTTCAGCTCTAAACCTGCATTTGAGCATGCTGCTTTCATGAAGGAACTACTTCCCTTCACACGTAATATCAATTGGAAATGTCAATTTGCAGCACCCAATCCCAAAACCTTTCCAACAGCAAATCTGACATTGAACCCTGCCCTGAACATTTCAGGCCATGATCCCAACTTGATCCACCACCACTACCTCAAAATCATCCCTTACAAGCCTTCCAAGACTTCCTGATATCCAGCATTGCTTCACATTCCTTCCTCAGGTCCCTACAACATGAACCTAACCTGTCCTCTGCAGAACTCCAGGCTCTACATTCCCTAAAAGCTGATGACCTCATCATTATCCTCTCAGTAGACAAAGGATCTACCACTGTAGTACTTAACTGAAAGGAGTATGTTACTGACGGTCTACACCAGCTGGTGACACCTCTACACACAGCGTCTGCCATCAAGATCCCATCCCTGTGATTCAAACTGACCTGCAGTCCCTCCTAGAAAACTCAGGCCCCTCACAAGGACTAACACCCCGATCCATAGAACTTCCCACCCCACCCAAACCATACACCCCCACCTTATATCTTCTTCCTAAGATCCACAAACCAAATCATCAGGGCAATCCTATACTTACTGGCTTCAAAGCACCCACCAAATGTATATCTGCCTTAGCTGATCATCTGAAATTCATGTCCATCCCACTCCCACCACACACCTTGCTTGTCACCATTGCACCATTGATGCCACCTCCCTCTATACCGACATCCCCCATGCACATGGTCTATCTACTGCTGAACAATTCCTCAGTCAGCGCCCGCCTGATTCCAGACCTATGACAGCCTCCCTATACACCATCAACTTTATACTTACCAACAACTACTTCACCTTTGAGGGGCAGACATACAAACAGATCATGAGTATGGCCATGAGAACCAAGATGGCTCCTTCCTACACCAACCTTTTCAGGGGTCACTTGGAGGGCATTTCCTGGGTTCCATAAGCCTTCAGCCCCTGGTTTGGTATAGGTACATTGATGACATTTTTACCATATTGACTCATGGTGAGGCTGACTTGTTAAAATTCCTGGAATCTCTGAATACCTTCTCCCAGTTAAATTTCACAAGGTCCTGTTCTGAATCCCATGCCAGTTTCATTGATGTCGATCTCATCCTCTCGGGAGGATGACAGTTCAATCCCGCATCTGGCCATCCTGCTTTAGGTATTCTGTGATTTCCCTAAATCGTTTCAGGCAAATGCCGAGATGGTTCCTTTCACAGGGCACGGCCGACTTCCTTCCCCACCCTTCCCTAACCCGACGAGCCTGATGACCTCACTGTTTGGTCTCTTCCCCCAAATCAATACAAAAAATCTCATCCTCAACAAATGCCAGATACACACTTCGTCCACATTAAACCTACCAACAAATAACAGTACTTACATTTTGACAGTTGCCATCCTTTCCATGTCAAACATTCCCTCCCATATAGCCTTGGCATTCAAGGCAAATATATTTGTTTGGATGCAGACACTTTACAGCTATACATCACCATTCGCCCGCCAGCCTTCACTGCATGTAATTACCCCACCAGCCTCGTTCAAAAGCAAACTGCCCAGGTCATCACATCCAATCCTGGTACTGCTGATCACTCCAAAAACAGCTTCAGAGCACACCACTGGTGACTCAGTATTATCCTGGTCTGGAATGTATTAATCAGCTACTTCGACAAGGCCATGCCTTCCTAAACTCGTGCCCTGAAATGAGGTTCATTCTGTTTGAAATTTTGCCCACCACACCAGAATAGCTTTTTGTCGCCCTCCCAGTATTCTTTTCAGACCCAACGCTCCTGCTCCCATTTCCCTACCCTGTGGTGCCTACCCCTGTGACCGTCCCCACTGCAAGACTTGCCCCATACACCCTCCTACCCACATCTACAGCAGCCCTGTAACTGGCAAAACATATATTGTCAAATGGAGAGCCACCTGTGAAACACCAGATTACATATCAGCTGTTATGTAAACACTGTTTGGCCTTTTACATCAGGATGACTACCATCAAATTATGAATGGGCATAAGCAGAGGGTGTACACTGGCAACACGTAATATCCTGTCACAGAGCATCCTTTACAACATGGCAGTTGTGACATTGGCGCCTGTTTCACCACACGCACCATCTGGAGTCTTCCCTCGGACACCAGGTGGCTGGCCACTAACGCTACAACATGTCCTCCATTCTCGCCACCCACCTGGCCTTAATTTACATTAATTGCTTCTGTCTCAGCATTTCTTCACAATAACTACTCTTTTCTTCACTCCGTTTTAGTTTTCTGCATCTTTCATTGTCTTACCTGTCTATTTTCCACCACCCCCTCCCACCTCTGTTACATACAATACACTTAGCTTTTCACTCTTCTTAACTCATGCATGATGTTTAAGCAGTAACCTCTCACCTGCATATTACCCTGTCTCCCACTTTTATGCTCTCAGATTTTCAAATTTCATTGATGCAGTCTTCCACAATCTGTCTTTCCTTCTCACCCCATGTGGTAAGTCTCCCCTGACCTGCAGTTCTGGGTGTCTTTCCCTTAAATCTACCCCTTGTCCTAGACCTCTTCAGTCATTTTCCTTCACTCCTCTTTAATGGTTCTGCCTGACAAAGAAGCCACTGGCTCCAAAAGCTTCACTTTGTGAGTAGATAATTTTATCTCTCCAATTCAATTATTCTGTCAAAAATTTATTGTTTTCAAAGATAAATATGGTAATATACAGTCAAATAGCGGTTACATCGAATTTTTTTCAGTCTGACGGCGCTTTGAGCTGAAACTGTCTTTTCCTCTGTTCAAATTACTTTAAATTCTCACTTTATTTGTTTGTTTAAAAGCACTGTTATTAATTGTAGATACTCGTGGTACTCTTCCCCTATGAGGGAGATGTCCCCAATGGTGGAATCAACATTTTGAAACCATGTATGTGGTTGTGTGGGCTTGGATCCCGGGTATTATATCGTATGTTGTAATGGTTTACCCTGGTGGCTCCTCATCTGCACGTAATCCACAAAGAAGAATTTTCTACGATCCCCTAGATGACTATCGATTCAACAACAAAATTAATTTCTGTACCCTAACTGTAACATATTGGTTTAGTTACTTCGCCGCTGTGTTGAAGTTAGTGGCTAGGGGTCCAATCACATGTCAATTTTTCTTACATCTTTATAGAAATCACTGTCATCATTATTTTCATTCAATTAGTTGTGGCTCCATGGTGCGATACCTGGGACCCTAACCTACACAGCCATAAAGGTTATTTCAAAATGCCAGCCTCTTGCCTGGGGATCTCTCCTTGTTAGAATGCAATCCTAACTACTGACTGTTTTAAAATTCTTTTTTCAATTAGGAAGAGATCCGCAGGGAAAATCCAGTTGGATAACTTCGACAGGGATGTCATTACACAACCAATCAAAGACTTCTACTTGGTGCAGCAGACTGCTTCCAGTCTTGACCAACCATAGAAGAAAGGATTGGCTAGACTTTTGGTATCACAGCTCTGAGAAATATTTTGTTGTGCATGGGAGTCACATGGAAAAAGTGCAGAATAATATCCTGATTGCTAAGCATGAAGACATTATTCACTGGTGCTTGCATTTCAGTGTAGAACTTAAATGAGCCAGCAGGGAAGCAGCCACATAAATACTCTATCTTGATTAAACTTAGATAGCCAGTAACATCACAGCTGTTTTACTACTGGCTCTTTTTAATTTTTAGTTTTCTATGAGAACTGTCAGGGAATTAGTAGCAACAAATACTATCAATTCATTCAGAATTAAAGTATCGATTTTGATTTCACAAATCCTGTAAGCTTTTGTTATGCTCATGTTTGTTTTTACTTTCATAGACGCACAATTTGTAGCCACTGACATACGGTTCTCAGTGCCACATGTAATACACTCTAATGATGCACTACGAAGGAATTATGTGAACAGGATGTAAATCTGCAGATATGATGTACTTGTACAGCATCCAAATGATTACAGTTTCAGAAAAATCGAATGATTTATTTCAGAGAAAGAGCTTGACAAATTGAGCAAGTCAATAATGCATTGGTCGACCTCTAGCTCTTATGCAAAGAGTTATTCAGGTTACCATTAATTGACAGAACTGTGGATGTTCTCCTGAGAGATATCATGCCAAATTCTGTCGAAATGCCAGGTTAGATCATCAAAATCCCAAGATCGTTGGAGGGCCCTGCCCAGACAAGTCTTTTCTGGTCACCAGTGTTCAGCTGGAATTGGGTCTGATAACTTAAGACAGTTCTACTCCAGTCGACGACATTCTAGGCCGAAGACACGTCTGAAGATGCCCCGGGCATCGGTGGCATACCAACCTGACTGTCACCCACCACACAGCCTGACGAACAGGAGTGATCATCTAGGGTGACCATTTCTTTTCATAGCTGGACCCTTTGGTTGTCATCCATAGCATCCTTACAGCACAGCAATACATCAACAATATTCTACATCCTGTTTCATTGCCCTCCATGGCAACCCATCCTGGGCTCGAATTTCAGCAAAATTATGCTGGACCGCACAGAACAATAGCTTCTACTGTTTGTCTTTGATACTTGCTAAATGCTACCTTACGCAACAAAGTTGCCAGATCTCTCCCCAGTTGAGAACATTTGGAGCACTATGGGCATGGCCCTGCAACCATCTTGAGATTTTGATGATCTAACATGCCAATTGGACAGAATTTGGCACAATATCTCTCAGGAGGACATCCAAAAACTGTATCAATCAATGCCAAGTGAAATTACTGCTTACACAAGGCCCAGACATGGCACAGTGCATTACGAACAGGCTCAATTTGTAAAGCTCTTACTCTTGAATAAATCATACAGCTTTGTGGAAACTGTAATCGTTCGTTTTTCTGCACATGTACATCACACAGACCTATTCTTGTTCCACATGGATAATTCCTTGTGGTTAATTTTCTCTTTTTTCTTTTTTATCTTTTTTTCTTGGCCTACGTTGACTGATACATGAGCTCAAGCATAGTGCCAGCAGTGAGTGGCTTGTTACCTTCCCCCCTTGCCAGCCTATGAACTGGGAGTCAGTGGGTGGAGCCTGCTTCCTGCTTCCTGCTTCCTCCACTCCTGCACTACCAATCAGAATTTGTTTACCACTTTTTGAACAGGCTATACATGCAGCTACAGCTACAGCTATGTTCATACTCTGCAAACCACTTTGAAGTGCATGGCAGGGAGTACCTCCCACTGTACCAGTTATTGGTGTCTTTTTTCCCAGTGTGTCCACCTACAAAGCATGGGAAGAATGAGTATTTAAATGCCTCTGTATGCTCTGTAAATAATCTAATCCTGTCCTTAAGAGCCCTATGTGTTTGATATGTATGGGATTACAGTATATCCCGATGAGTCATAATTTATAGGTGGTTCTTGAAACTTTGTAAGTAGGCTTTCTCGGGGTAGTTTGCATGTATCTTCAAGGGTCTGTCAGTTCAGTTCTTTCAGCATCTCTATGACACTCACTCATGGGTTAAACAAACCTGTGACCATTTGTGCTGTCCTTTTCTGTATACATACAATATCCTTGGTAGTCCTATTTGGTACATGTCCCACACACTTGAGCAATATTCTAGGATGTGTCACAGAGTAATCTAGCAGTCTTCTTTGTATACTTACTGCATTGCCCTACTATCATACCACATGCTTTAACTATGACTAAGCCTCTGTCATTGTTCCATTTCAAATCCCTGCAAAATGTTACACTCAGGTATTTGAATGAATTGAGCAAATCCAACTGTTAAACTTGGATATTATAATCAAAGCCTACTACCACTTTTTTTACGAAGTACACAATTTTGCATTTCTGAACATTTAAAGCAAGGTGCTAGTCTTTGCACCACTTGAAAATCTTATCAACATCTGACTGAATATACTGATTTGCCAAACCATCTACTTTATTTGTAACAAATCAAAGAAATTACTGTAATATAATAACCTGTACTTCTCTGCTATTAACACAAAAATGACTAGCAAAAACTATTAACAACTATATGTACACGGCAATCAAAATACATAACAAATTGTCTAAACAGGCCCCAAGCATTCCAATCAAATTATTTAGGAACAGCTTCTCACTAGCTAATGCATATTTTCATCAGAATTTTTTTTAGAAACATCCAAAATGAAAATAAAAATGTAAAAAGCTTCTGGATCGCGCAAATGAGAATGAGACATTCCTCAAGAGAATCATAACTGGTGACAAGATATGGGTCTATGATTATGATGTTGAGACCAAGGTTCAACCTTCACAATACGTTGGGAAAGGTTCTCCACAACCAAAAAAAGCTCATCAGATCAAATGTCAAAGTCGTTCTGATAGTTTTCGTTGACTCTGAATGATTAGTGCATCATGAGTTTTTGTCAAGAGACAAACTGTTAATCGATGGTACTATCAGGATATGTTGCAGCACCTGTGAGAAAATGTGAGATGGAAAATGGCCTGAAATCGCATCACGATAACACAGCCACACATTCATCCCTGCTCATGCATGACTATTGCACAAAAAATGAAATTACTGTGCTGCTTCATCCTCCGTACTCTCGAGACCGATGCATTCCAAAGTTGAAAACCCATTGACAGGAAGAAGATTTACAGTGATAGAGGAGCTAAAAAAAAATTCGCAGACAGTGTTTCGTCCTATCCAGCAAGAGGCATACCGAGACTTCTTCCAGAAGTGGAAAAACAGTGTTCAGAGAGGTGTATCAGTTGTGCTCTATTTCAAAGGAGATAACGAACAATAAGTGAAAAGTAAGAACAGAAAAATTTTGTGGACAATGTTCCAAATTTTTCTGAACAGAGCTCATATATTAGCAGCCAAATAATACCATTTCATGAAAAGGATCTTCAAAAATTCAGGCTCAAAATTAGCCAATGCTCTGCCAAGTATAGTTAAGTGCCAATACCATAATCTAAAGAGTACAGCAACTTAAGTGGAAAGGTCATAACTGGCACAGGACCAAAAGAAACAGAGAGAAAAGAACAGTGCATATAATAATTTACAGAGGCATAATACATTACAAAAGAGAATGGAGACAAGCTATAGGTAATACCAATATAAAATCTATATTGGTAGGCATTAGTAATACACATAAATATCTTGAATATGAAGTTATTTGACTGGATAAAACAGAAGACATGAGATTCCAAATACAGCAAAATGAATTAGGTAGGATTCATATGGAAACTAAAATTATTCAGGCCTCACAGCATTTTTGTAGATGACTGATTAGTGGATACAATTTTTTATCATTGTTCACAAGACTGTATGTATAACACATCCTCTGAATATTCTCCAACAACCACCCTGCGAAATGTAATGCGGAAGTAGTGTGATGCTCCATCCTGTAGAAACCGTATAACCTGTCATATTGCCAAAGAAACTTTCTCAAGCAGCCCGTGCATAGTATTCTGTAGGAAGTCCAGGCACATTCCTCCATCAATGCACTGTCGAATAACAAACAGTCCAAGTATGTGGTTAGCAAGAATCTCTGCCTACACACTGATGCTGAACTGATGCTGATGGGACACCACAGCCATTCCCTGAGAATAATCTGCAGCCCGTAAATGATGATTATGTAGATTTATGATGCCAGATCTGGTGAAGGCTGCTTCATTGGTAAAGAGGATTGATGACAGAAATCACATAATTGTGATGGCCGGTGCACAAACCATCGGCAAAATCCTTCCCATATAGGGAAATCTGCTGTTACTAATCCATGCACTTGTCGCAGGTGACAGGGATAGTATCAGTTTTCGTGCAGGAAACACATAATCGTACTTTAGCTTACACCGTGTTGGCGGGGCACTTGCCTGGAGCTTGCACTACGGTTCACCTCAATATCCTGTTGAACCGGGTCGTCCAGATCTGACATACGCACAGTCCGCCACATCCCTGCGTGTTCATCTGTCTGGAGGGACCTGTGATCATACAAATGCCCAAAAAGGGCTTGAAATGTTGTGTGATACAGTCGGTGCCTGTGAGGGTACTTGTTTTTGTATAGCTGTGCTGCCTCTCCACCGATCCCATCTGCTTGGCGGTACACAGACACCATCTCTGTTTGTTTCCAACATGAATACCAGACCATTCTGCTGCTTACAGTACACTGTCTCAATCACACAGCCTGCAACACACAAGGGACTTTCATTCGTTAGTGCCCTCTACCATGGCATTTTTGCACATATGTTCATAGGACCTTTTTTCCTCCATTTCCAGTCACATCCTTGCAATTTGTCGGTTTTATTAATGTTCATCCTGTAAATATGTAGCACTCTCTCTCTCTCTCTCTCTCTCTCTCTCTCTCTCTCTCTCTCTCTCTCTCTCTCTCTCCATATTTTAATTAATTTATTATATTTATTTGCTTGTTAACTTTTTTGTCTGCCTTCTTGTGTCATTGTACTTGGCTTTCTTAGGTTAACCATTTTAAGATTTGTTATAATTTCTCATGTTAGACATCAATAACAGAACACTGCCTGAAACTGATGTAGCCCAGGGAGCTGGTAATTACAATATGCAAACAGTAACACTTGCTGGAGCCGTGTAACACACTAGAGATGTAATTGTGAAGTTGACTGTTCACGAGCCCTTCCATAGGCACAATTTTTTTTGGAAACAATGTGCCTATTATTTCTGGGGTAGAATCTGTTATAGGTAAACTGGTAAGGGCAAAAACAACTGTGAACCTTACATTGGCTGGAAGCTGCTGTAAAATGAAGATAACAAACTAAACTTGAAACTTCAATCATGGAAAAATGTAGTATTATTGAAAAGGGCTCCCAAAACTGGTCCTTTGGGTCTAACGATTTGTGTGTGTGTGTGTGTGTGTGTGTGTGTGTGTGCGCGCGCGCGTGTGTGCATCATAACCGCATCCTGAAGCTGACAATTTTAACAACACTTGAGATGAGTAAAAACAATTGAATGATAATTGAAGTCTTTTTTTTTTTTTTTTTTTTTTTTTTTTTTAAAAAAAATCTACATCTATACAATTACTCTGCAATTCACAATTAAGTGCTTGGCAGAGATTTCATTGAACCACCTTTAAGCTTCTTCTCTACCGTTTCACTCTTGAACAGCACACAGGAAAAATAAACACTTAAATCTTTCCATGCGAGCTCTGATTTCTCTTGTTATAATGATCATTTCTCTCAATGCATGTGGACACCAACAAAACATTTTCACACTCTGAGGAAAAAGTTAGCAAACAAAATTTCACACGAAGGTCCTGCTACAGTGAAAAATGCCTTTGTTTCAATAAATGCCACTCCAATTCATATATCATATCCCCAGCACTCACTCTCCCTTATTTCCAATAATATAAAACAAGCTGCCCTTCTTTGAACTTTCTTGGTGTCCTCCATCAGTCCCATCTGATGTTGATCCGACATCACACAGCAATCCTCCAGAAGAGGGTGGACACATATAAAGTAAGCAGTCTCTTTAGTAGACCTGTTACATTTTCTAAGTGCTCTGCCAAATAAATCTCAGTCTTCCTTTTGCTTTCCCCATAACATTATCTATGTGAATATGCCAATTTAAGTTATTCTTAATTGTAATACCTCAGTATTTACTTGAGTTTACAGCCCTTATATTTGTATGATTTATTAGGTAAGTGAAATTTAGTGGGTTCCTTTGATGCCCATGTGGATGACTTCACACTTTTCATCATTTAGAGTCAATTGCCACTTTTTGCACCAATCTTCTCAAAAATCAATTTGCTATTTGTTTTGATCACCTGATGTCTTTCTATGATGTTGCCCTCCGCCATACACCATCAGGTGGCTTGCGGAGTATGGATGTAGATGTAGATGTAGATGTACATGACAGCATCATCTGCAAACAATCTAAGTAGGCCGCTCACAATTGTCTCTTAAATCATTGATGTAGATCAGGAGCAACAGAGGGCCTCTAACACTTCCTTGGGAAATGCCAGATATTCCTTCTGTTTTACTCAATGATCTTCCATCAATTATTATGAACTGTGACCATTCCAACAGGAAATCAAAAACCCTATCTCATAACTGAGACAATACTTCACTAGCACACAATTTAATTAGAAGTCACTTGTGAGTAACAGTGTCAAAAGTCTCCTGTAAATGTAACAATATGGAATCAATTTGATGTCCACTGTCAGTAGTACTCATTACTTCATGGAATAAGGAGCTAGTTGTGCTTTACTAGAAAAATATTTTCTGAGTTTGTGTTGCCTATTTGTCAATAAATAATTTTCTTCAAGGCAATTCATAACATTCAAGCACACATACATTCCAAACTCCTACTGCAAATCAACGTAGTGATATGGATCTATAATTCAGAAAATTATTCCTGTTACCTTTCTTGGCTGGTGGTGTGACTTGTGCAACTTTCCAGTCTTTGGATACAGATCATTCTACATGCGAGAGTGGGTATAAATGACTGCTAAGTATGGAGCTATCGTAACAGCATATTCTGAAAGGAACCTGACAGGTAAGCAATTTGAACTGGAAGCCATGCCTTTCTTAAGAGTTCTAAGCAGCTTTGCTACACCAAGGATATCTGCTTCTAAGTTACTCATGTTGGTAGTTGTTCAAATTCTGGAATATTTCTTTGTCTTCTTTTGTGCACGAATTCTGGAAAACCATGTTTAGCAACGCTGCTTTAGTGGCACTATCATCGATAACATCACCATTGTTATCGCACACTGAAGATATTGATTGAGTATTGACACTGGTGTTCTTTGGAAACTATCAAATGCATCTCACATTGAACTTCATGCTAAATTTTGAGATTCTGTAAAGCTTCGACAATCTTGAGGATTTGTTGCAGTGAGGAAAGAACTTTTTCTTAGACTGTAACTTTGAGCAAACTTTGTTAGCTGTTCTAATACTTGTATCAAATTATTATGAAATATCACATTTTACTGTTTCAGTTTACAGTGATAAGAACTCAAAACATGTTTCATCTTGTGCAGTAGTATTTTTGAGTTTTCTGAATTATCTCTGTGTCTGGGAGCAAGCAGTTCTCCACAAGAGGCATTTCTGTTCACCCTAGAATCACATTCTGTTCTTCATGTAGACAGATATGGGGGTAAGTTTTACTGCACCAAGACTATGTGCACTTCTATCATCCTTGACATATCTACCAACTTGATAGAATGAGATTTTCACTCTGCAGCAGAGTGTGTGCTGATATGAAACTTCCTGGCAGATTAAAACTGTGTGATGGACTGAGACTCAAATGTGGGACCTTTGCCTTTTGCGGGCAAACGCTCCACCAACAGAGCTACCCAAGCATGACTCACGGCCCATCTTCACAGCTTCAATTCTGCCAGTACCTCATCACCTACCTTCCAAACTTCACAAAGCTCTTCCAACCTGTTTGTCACTATTACCAATCTGTGCATCCACTCACTGTAAATTTCATCCTTGTTATATCTCTGCACAAACCCATTCTACTTGTACATAAATTTGGCAACATTTTTCGAGTACTGTAAGCATGTCACATGCCTCTTTTTTAGAATATGCCATACATGAACTGTTACCATAAACCCATACCACAGAAAACTTGACAATATACTGCAGAAACATCTCTTGTTAGAAACAGGTAATGGAACTAACAGTCAAGAACCACAAGTAGTATCTTGTGCCAGCAGTCCACACCTGTTCCAAGTGAGAGATGCTGCGTTACCAGGAAGAGAATTTTGATGACAGCAAAAAACAAAGAAACTTCTTAGACAAAAGTGTTCTGGTCTGTGACCTCTTTGCACAAGTACTAATTTTTCCCATATTCCCATTTGGAATGTTGAAATTGTCCAGCATCTTTCAAGGAAGATAAGGTTTATAATTCTGTTAACTGTTAGACTTTTCACACGAGTGAATGGAAGGGGGCAGAAATGAAACTCACCATTGTCCCAGGCAGCCTCCTTGGTGTGCAGAAGGGCTGCTAGTCCAATGTTGTCTTTTGGCATGACACGGTTCAGCATGTTGTCTGAGCCCTCCGCATTGGCCATCGCCAGCTGCGTGAATTCCACCAAGTGCTCCTTTATCAAGGTAAATCTGAAAGAAGTCAGTAACATATTTTAGTTTGCTTACACTTGGAATGGGAAAATGTATGTGTAAATGCAAGGTCAGGTATTATGGCACATACATGTCAGATAACTATTCTCATCTGCATAAGCGTTACATCAAATTACAGTGTGGCATATAAAGACACCTGCCATCAATGAAGCCAAGTCACCTGCAAATAACTGTTACTCAACAGACCACCAGCACAATGGCCCACACTTAATCCAAATCAGGGGACCTAGCGACCACCCCAGTCATCCCACGCCACACCGGACAACGGCCATCAGCAACAGACCCGATTACTTTGTGTGTGTCATCTGTGCAAAATTTTGATGTACTGACTGACCTATTTATATTATAAAGAAGGAACAGTTCCTAATTTTCTGCAAAATTTTGCAGAACCTAGGAACTGTTTTTCCTTTTCAATATTATTATCATGTTCTGACAAGCACCAATGTAAAATTCAGTAAATGTCCTATTTATTATACTAACTTGTGCAACTCTCATACTGGATTCAGGTATCTGGGCTTCACTGTTCTAAAATCGAGTGCAGCGTAAATGCCGCATTACAACTTTCAACCTCACAGCACTTCTGCATAGATGTCCATTTGAAATAAATACCCCCACGGTAATATACTCACAGGTATTATAACGGATGAAGGAAACACGGATTAACATAGTGTCGACGATACTCAAATGCTTACCAAGAGGAGATAATACTGTCGACTAATGACTAATCATCCTGTCACATAGTTCTCTGAGATTTCAGAGAAAACTTCAAATATCAATGACATCCAGTATCAGGGACAAGTCTCAGTACTCGAGATGCGAAAATAATATGTGATTTTTGTGCAAGGACAGTCTGACAAGTTTCTGAAACAAAGCAAGAAATTTTGCTGAGAGATGTGCTAGATGAAGGGAACTGACTAGATCAGGTTGTACCATGACACTAAACTGCAGTAATTGGACCATGGCAAGTGCAGCAGTCAGAAAACACTTCGCTAGGCTCAGACTGCATGTCACTCAGTCTACATTCCCAGGCTTTCCCTGGCACCTAGGACTGCAACACACTGGTCGTGCTGTGCATAACGAGTGCCTCCAGAAAATTACTTCATGAGAGAATAGAAATTATTTTTAAATATGGTTATGTGCCTGTTCCACTAGTCACAAATGTAATTGATCTGTAAAAGTCTGCATTCGTGTACAGTTGATGTTTGAAGATGAACAAATCTACAGACTGCACAAGTACAAGTTGCTGGAGAAACAGTCACAAGTGTCACAAAAGGGAGGCATTGTCCAGCTAACAAGCTAAGCATTTACTTGGAATGATATATATTAACACATGCAGTATCACATATTCCCCAAAAGAGGCACTGCAGTGTCTCTGTGGGTTCAACTGTGGATTTCCAATGAAGTGACTGAAACAAAGCAGCCAGGAACAGCACACACACCTGACAAGGGCAACACAGGGACACAGTACATCATACTCAATGTATCCATGCTGCCGTAGTCCGACATTAAAAGCCACAGTGATCACATTAGACCATTGCCACAAGCTGTTCCATTCCACTGTGTTCCAACCAATTCACTGAAACTCTCATTTGCACCTCAATAGTGAGTAAAGGAGGAACATACGACAACACACCAACATGTATGCTTCGAAATATGACACTACGTGCTGCTGCTTATGTTAAGATATATATTAACTTTCTGTTGTAAGTGCTCGCAGCAGTTGTTTAAAAGATGTCATTTTCAAAGAAGAAAATGTCTAGAGACATACATGAATAGTGACATCATCTGGTATGAGGTATCATTTCTTCAGCATCTGACACTGCTGTAATCTTTACATTTGCTGACCATCAAACATCAACTGCAGGACAGTGCAGTGTGTTACAGCTAAATTACTTGATGATCATTTAGGTAATGGGTTGTACAATAAGCATATTTCTGTATTTTACAGTCGTTTCTCACATGTTTCAGCCATTCAAACTGAGAGGACTCCTGTACCGAGCTGAGCCGTGCCGGGCGAAATGTCTGTAGGCTCAATCTCACTGTCAAGGGACTGGGCTGCGAGGCAACGAGCACTTCGCCACTCCAGCTGACACCCTGCCCAGCCGTTTGCATGCCAGTGTATAGCAAGGTAATAGCTGCAGCTAGCAGGTAGCACACGTTAGGTACTCACTTGGCAGTGCGGTAGAAGATGGCGCAGCCGTCGACGAACTTGCGTTCGTTCTCTGTCATGGTCTTGGCACGCGACTTGGGTGAGAAGATGCCATCGTAGCCATCCATCTTGAGTTGTGGCAGGAAGAAGCTGTAGAACTGGTTTGTCTCCACTTCCTGCAGGTAAGTACGCAGGAATCAATGACACACATACACATAACATACGGAAATTTCATCTTTTGTCTACCTAGAAACAGCAGGCAACCGAGATTGCGATTTGGATTGACCATGCCATTAGAGATGGAGGACGAGATTCAAATTGGGGAATGACAGGCGAGGTAATCGATGGTGTCCTTTTGAAGGAATCATTCCTGTATTTGCTCTGAAATTTAGGGAAATCGTGGAAAGCCTAAATCGAGATGGCCATATGGGAACTTGAACTGCTGTCCTCGTGAGTGTGAGTCCTACGCCTTATTACCACTTACCACTGTCTCAGCCAACTCGCTCGGTGTTTGTCTTGCCATGTCACACACTGTCCACTGTAGAGAATGTTTCTCCTGGACATACTTTATTTCAACTCATATGAAGAACACTGTCACAGACAGGCAGAAGACATCTGGCCCGGATATACAAATGGTGGGTAATGTGACCTTAGAATAATGACCCTCACTAACTGGAAGGCTTTCAGCATGTGAGATACAAGTTTTGTCAGAACATAAACTGTCACAAGTGAGTTCGTGCCATGTGTGCATAATGCCTACTGTTCACCAGCACAGCCACAGAAGGGCAGCCAGCCAGGAGGACACATTCCGAGTTCCTTACATAAGCTCTGGCTAACTGGAGCTGTGACCGAGTTCAACCACCACAGTCAAAATCAACACTGTCGCACTTTTTGAAATACATCTACAACTACTTCACCCAGTTGATACCATGAAAATCCATAGTTCTGTGCATGTTCAGTTGCGAGCTGCAATATTTGCCATGATGAACAGCCAAAAGTACATTCCGACACAGTGTGAAGGCTTGCAATGATACTATACAAAGAAAATGAACTGGCTCAACATTTTTTGTCCATTCTCACCATCACATTCCCTTAAGAAAGATGATATTGCTGCAACAAAAAAATTTTGCAGATACAGCAAAGCTGAGAAATAACAAAATGACTGTTATGGCTCAGAAGGCACTGACAGCCATAACTACTGAGGTAAACAGACAAGAAGCACGTTACAATGCCCACCAAGAGGACAGAAGAACACTCGAAGATATACTTACCCCAGGCAGACAAACGGAACATTGCATAAAATGGAGGAAGAAGAATTCATAAGGAAAACATTGGATTTATTCACTGAGAACATTACTGAAATACAAAAAGATCCCCCAAAAGTATTTCAGACAAAGCTCAAATCACAGCTGAAGAACAAACATTGCTTGCTAACTTACTGTAAGAGAAAGTATAGCAATATTATCATTTCTCAGGCATCAAAGACAAAATCACCACCAAAAATACACAAAGGAGATTGCGTCACTAGATCCACTGTGGACCCAGGAAGCAAATAATAGCCAAGACATATATGAGTAAAAACATATGAAACAAATCAGTAAAAAATAGTCAGCAGCTAACTGGGGAAATTAAAGACATCAACACTGCCATTACATCCAACTAATATTGTGTGACATTACAAACCTAAACACAACATACCCATCCCAGTATCATTCAAAGTCATTAGGTCAAATCTTCTAAAACATAAAAAGCTCTCATTGTCATAAACTGTTGAATTCAGGGACCTGCTTGAACCAGTACTGTAAACAACTATTTCACATTTAATAACAAAATTTACATACCACATAAAGGTCAAGCAATAGGTTCAAATATAGTAGGTGCAATTATCAATAAATGTAATTACTAATATTCCTCAGACCACATAAACAGTTAAGTAATAAACACTAGTATATCAGACTAGGCAAATTCTTGAAAGATCAGGAATAAATGTTAACTGTGAAAAAATTCTGCTAGAATCTAGATAGCTAAAACCAGAAAATTTGCATAAAATACAAACATTACTAAAGATAGAAGACGGGAAGGAAACACACTCCATAGATTATGTTGAGGAAAGATGGGAATATTTTTGCTCAACACTAAGTTATTACATAAATATTGCTTGTCCTATTGTATCCAGAAGTCTAAATATGGGAGTTACTAGGAAATGGATCACCTTAGATATTATAAAACCGAAGGAGAATCTAAAACTAGCACTGAAAAGTGTTGGATAAACACAACTACGACTAACATTGGCACATATAACAAGAAGGAGAGAGTCCATAGTACAGTTATAAGAGAAACTAACTCCAGATTTTACCAGAAACAAATTTCAACTTCTAAAAACATTTCCAAGACTGTATGGTCATATGTAAATGGGTATAGCAAAGGGTCTGTTAGGGAAGATAGCAGTAATATAATTTTAGAGAAAGATGTAGGGATCCAAATTACGTCAGCAATATTTTTATGTTGAAGTTGCAAAAACACTTTTTAACAACAGGTCTCAAAAGCCAAGTAATATGTATAACATATCCAATACTGCAGATTGTATTTTTCTGACAAGTGAAACAGAGGTAGCACATGAAAGCAAATAGTACAGGGTGCGGCAGAACTGACTGTTTCTATCGATTACCACTGGGGCTGTGGTGGGGGTAGGCAGTTGCACATGGTCTGCCTTTGTTCAGTTGTTGACCCCATTTCTGGACCAGTGCACATCGTGGTTTTGCCTTTCGTGCTTATTATGAAAACAACAGATCTGTGATCGCAACACAATGAGCTTTTCAGCAACAGTTCAACATTCCACACAACAATGCCATTCCTAATGCAAACACAATTCGGTCCTGGGTTCGGCAGATGGAGGAAACTGGTAGCACACTAAGAATAGATACACATGGCCAATGCAGGTCCTTCAGAATGCCAGAAAATGTGGAGCGGGTGTTGTAAACACAAATGGAAAACTAATGTAATGTCTTACATAATAAGAATGATCCTGCTGCTGATTGCCCTTTTTTGTTCGTTTCAGGGGCCTTGAAACACATGCTGCTCTAAAGAGTGGCTTCCAGAGTGTAAGATGGGGGAAATTATTCAGTGCATAGTTTACACTACTGAAGTGTGATAGCAAAAGCATATTGTGTAAATGTGAAAATGAGCATGTAATTATCGTGCTGTCACGAAAGTTTTAATATCCTTGTTTCCAACTCTTTTAGATTATGTAATGCACTCTTTTTTTTTTTGGCAGGGGGGGGGGGGGGGGGGGGACGACATCGTAGAGTCATAATTTACTTTTGTTAAGTGTGTGTGTATGTGTGTGTGTGTGTGTGTGTGTACAGCTCACCTTGCCACCCGACAACACACAAAATATGTTTGCCACCCTACAACACACAAAATATGTTTGCCACCCTACAACACACAAAATATGTTGCCTACAGAGCACTAGTTAACAGAGATAAATATGTGAAGCACGAAAACTCAGCACGATAAAATAAATAGTTGCAGAAAATGGCAACCATGACACACTTATTGGCATCACACAGAAAAGAATAATGGTAGTGATGATGATGATGATGATGATGATAATAATAATAATAATGATAATAATAAAGCAACAGCTACACATAAAATAAAAAAGAAATCCACTGTCTACATTCACAGAGCCAAAAAATCACGCATCTAAACGATGCTCACCACCTTTTACGATAGTCAAGTCATTATCCACAAGGAATTTTTACTTGTGGGAATGACACTGAATGCTGCATGGTACATTGAAATTTTGACCTGTTTCATGAAACGTCTATGCAGGATGTGAACCAAGTATACACAACAAGGTTCCTGGTTTTTTGTTCACAACAACGCTCACCCACACACAGCCAGTATCTTCAAACAGTTCCTGGCAAAAAAGGGGTTGGTGCAACTTGAACATCCACCATACTCGCCGGATCACAATCCTCTAGATCTCTTCCTATTCCCATTACTCAAACTCGCTTTGAAAGGAAAGATATTTGATGATATTCCTGACGTCCAACAAAATGTGATGTGGCTTTTGAACACCATCCCAAAGGAAGACATTGTGCAAAGTTTACAGGACATGTAACACAGAGCTCAGCAGTGCATAGTTATGGGAGGTGACTATTTCGAAGGGCAGTAAGGAAACTGTAGTTCATAGTTCATCCACATTAATGTTACAGGACTATTCACTGAATTTTATTGTCAGAGGCTGTATATTAACAATTAAGAGTCTCTGAAATGATGTAAACATCTGAATGTGATAGTGTTAAGTAAAAATGCATTTGTTACAGTGCTCTGTGTGCCAGATAAATAAATTTCCAGCAACAATGTAAATAACAGTACTAATGATTTAATTGTGCAACTCACTTAAGGTACACACTAAAATAAATGTATCTTTGTGTACGGGGTAATGTTTCATTACATAACCTGACTGGCAGACCTAGCAAATGAACCTCATCAAACTTCAGATTAATGTACACGTAACTCAATGTTGTCGAAATGTCTCATGACACTAAATGTTAGTAAAAATGAATTGACACAGTAGAAATTATTTCATAAATTCATTCCAACGTAACTCATGAGAAAGAGGCTAAGTGACTATCCTTCCACTTCCAAAATAAGTGAGGTCACAGGTCAAGAAATGGAATAGGTTTCCAAACAGGTACATTTGTTAGAACAATACCTTTTGTATATACTGGTACTGTGAATTGAACAGCTGCTATGGAACCGCATATACAAAAAGCTACTGATGAATTACCTTATGAGGTACTGGGTAACGGGCTCAAGCAGCTAAGCACCTTCAAGCAAATCGTTACAACACTTGAAAATAAGGAAATTTTGCTTATACATTTCAGGCCCACAGCCTAACAGTGTCCGAATAATCATAGTCAGTGATTTTAATCCAGTGTGGGTTTCCTGAGCCTAACTTAGCAGAGCTATAGGACCAGCGTTCAGATCACAATCGACCACTGTCTCATTTTTCCTGGACTCCATGCTGTGTCTTCAAGTCGGAAATGTTGGTGGTGATAAAGGGTGGTTGGATCTTGACCCTCCCTTCACTGGATGGAATGTGTGTATTCCATGCCCCAGATGTCTGTGCATAGTGTGGGTACCATAACATCCCAATATTCACGAAGTCAGGTGCAGGAAGCTGCCTAAAAACCCCAACAACGGTGGCTAGCACACTACTCCTCATCGTTTAACTGCCGCATGGACCTGACTGAGGGTAGATGAGCCTCCCTGAGTCCTGAAATTGGTGTGTTAACACACGCAACTCTCCAGGCGAGACACAATCAACAGCAGTGTGTCATCAAATTGAAAGTCTTGCCATACTTTTCACTCTTTGGAAACAAAATGAAAGACGTCGGAAAATTAATATAGTCTTATTGTAAACAAAATAAATTTTATCACAACAAAGGGAAGGAAGTATTCAGCATGCAGTTGTAGAAACTTTGGTGAAAAGTGTTTGTCAGTAGCTCATTAGCCCCTCCTCCCCTTTTTTAAGGTGATGTGATGGTGAGAACAGACAAAAAGTGTTGAGCCAAAGCATTTTCTTTTCACAGTGTCCTCGCAAGCCTTCACACTGCGTCAGAGAGTAGTCAGCAACACAGAAACAGGAAGACTAGAGAATTCATGTGCACCGAACAAAATAGTTGAAAGCCATTTTGCTGCATGTACCTATTTCTCCTGTAATATGCCATAGGCTGATGAAAAAAATTTTCTCAGCTATTCATCATATCAAATTTAGCAGCTCACTACTGAACATGCACAAAGCTATGAATTTTGATGATATCAGCTGGATGAAGTAGTTGTCGACGTGTTTCGAAAAGCGTGTGACAGTGTTGCAGTTTTATAATGAAGATCTGAAATTGGCTAAAGGAATAAACATCGAAGGACTGTAAAGCGTGTACACAGTAAAATTTATTTTATTTAAAATAATAATATAAAATAATTTGGTATCAGTTTTCATTCTGTTTTGAAAGAGAAAAAAGTATCACAAGAAGGGTGATTTGAACTCATGCTCATGGATTTTGATTGTGCTGGTTGGGCTTTGTCCCCACTCCAGTTAGCCAGAGCTTACGTCAGAACATCTGGAGCTGGCTGATATCATTAGTTCTTGTATATTTGGGAAACTAGTAAGTTCTGAGCATCATACGCATAAATTGCCATTTCCTTATTTTAAGTGTTTTAATGATACTGTCTGGTCCAAAACAAATCCTGCACCATGATATCCGACCTGGAATTTTTTTCTAAAAATGAAAGCACAGTGAGCTAAGCTGTTTGACAACAGTTAATTAGTGGTTCCTAGTAAGATTTACAAGTCTGTGAAAACGTAATACAGTTAAGAAGCAAGCGGTTTGCCGAAACGTTGCTCAACCAATTCTCGAGCATCGACTGTAAGTGTGGGGCAGGACCATTAGCCCTGAGCATCAATCGTCAGTCTGGGAGCCTTACTCGGCTCAACTAATGGCATGGTTAGAGCAGGGGTGATGGTCAGTTCTGCCAACGTAACGCTGTTGTTGTATTAACAAGTGTGGAGTTTGAATGAAGTGACTAAAACACTGGAGTGTGAAACATCTCGAAGTGCCAACTTGTTTGCAAGGTCACTACTACTTTGGCTGTTCTGTTCTGAACTGAAGCCAACCACCCCCTGCAACAGTGTCGCGCCCAAGCAACAGGCTGCAGCGCACTGCAGAATGCCAGGTGAGGCACTCGCATTCCATGTGAGACTCACTGTCTGATTCCAGAATGAATCCTATCATTTTTTAAAACTATGTGACTGTGCGCTGGACGGGGACTCAAAATGGGGAATTCGCCTTCCGCTGTTAGCATTGTTACTGCTCCAACCATCCAAACTTCCAACACCTAGCAGTTCAAATGGCTCTAAGCACTATGGGACACACCTTGCAGCACTACAGCTCCTGGATGAAACTATAATGGGGACAAATGTCTTCACCATAGCACAGATTCCCTGCAGAATAAGAAACTTTCGCCTGGGCTGGGGAAAAGGAATTTTTCTGCAGCTTTGCTCCTTCCCACAAGGTATGCATGAGAACTTCTGTCAAGTTTCGAAGGTGTGAGTGGTACTACAAGAACTGTAGCCAAAAGAGTGGGTTGTGGCCTTTTTTTTCCTTCCCACAAGGTACCATAACATTACGTTGCAATTTTTGGAGTTTTGCTCTTTAATTTCTCTACTTTATGTCTAAAATTAGTTCAAGTTACATATCAACATAACACAGAGAGACTGTTTGGCATAAAACGTTAAAACTAATTTATGTTATTTAACAAAACTTATATTATCGCAGATACAAGAATGTACATTGCCACTGTCACTTCTTTTTTTTTCTTTTTTAACCTCCTTATTTATTTAATGAAAACAGTATTACAAATGTGTTGATAACGGTTGAGCTTTGTATCAACACCATCTAAGCACCTGGCATTGCCCAGTCTTCAACTAGTCTGCATCCTTCTCGTCCCTTCACTGTCCAACTCTTCCTCGGCCAAGTCTCTGTCTACCTATGCCTGCCCTGTTTGCCCATCTCCTACTGCTCTCTATCGCTGTCCCTTTACTCCTCCCCACTCGCTCTGTATCTCCCCCTTTCCTCTCCATGTTATCACCCCCATGGACACTGCTGGTTCTCACCCCTCCCATTCCCTGTGTTTCTTTCAGGCAGTAAGAGACATGTGTATTGAGTTTGGTTGAAACCAATACAGGGTTTTTGGAGAAGATATTTTTAACCCGCGAGTTTGCCCTCACATGCACATGTTACACATATAACGAATGTTCGGAAAGTATCTGGCTTTGTTCTGTATTGCCAAAACCAACAGTGGTATCGAGTCTATGTTTTAAGGCATACGAAGTGGGCATGTCTGACTTTTTTCACCAGCGTGAGAGCACCAGTCACTGGCCAGCCACTGCAAATGAACACGCGTAAATGATAGTCGTCGGAATTTGTGTCGTGGGCAAACTGCAATAACGTTATTGCCTCAAATTTTGTTTTAAGCTTGGCGATTCTCAAGTTGAAACAATCACCAAGATTCAACGAGTGTCTGAGGATGAAGCAATGGAGACCACACAGATAAGTACAACCACTTCAAAGATGGCCCCTCATCAGCAAATAATGAAACACATTCAGGTAGGCTCTCAAACCTGCAAATGAATTTGTCCTTAATCACCTAAGGACCGCAGTGATTCAGGATGGATGAATCACGATCCAAGAACTTGCACACGAGATTAAAATTAGTATTGGATCGATTCATTCTACTTTAACAGAACATTTTAACCTGTCCAGGGTCTCAGCAAAATTTATGCCCTAACTGCTAACAACTGAACAGATGCACCACCATTATGATATCACACAGGACATGTTGGATACTGCAAACAGTAATCCCAAGTTTCTTAGCACAGTGATCACTGGTGACGAATCCTGGGTTTATAGACTTGACCCAGATACAAAGTTCCAGTCATCACAATGGAAGTATCAGGCATCTTCGAGACCCAAAAAAAGCGAGGCACGTCCACAGCTATGTAAGAGTCATTCTGACCCTGTTTTTTTGACTCCAATGACGTGATCCACGACGATACGCCCGGAAGGTACTAACATCAATAACGATTACTGCTAACAGCTTCTGCATCGTGTTTGTGAAGCAGTAAGACGTAAACGGCGCAGCTTGTCGGCAGCGGATAGTTGGCATCTTCACCACGTTAACACACTCTCTCATCGTTCTCAATTAATTCAGAGTTTTTTGGCCAGACACAAGGCAGCTGTGGTTTGTCACCCTCCTATTCCCCTAACCTACCACCAAGTGACTTCTGGTTTTTCCCTAAACTGAAGAAGACTGAAATGGATCAGATTTCAGATCCGAATTCGACAGAGCACCTGGACCTGCGCACCATACATAAAGAGGATTTCCAGTGATGCTTCTTCCTGCAGTGGCAGCAAAAATGGTTCAAATGGCTCTGAGCACTATGGAACTTAACTTCTGAGTCACCAGTCCCCTAGAACTTAGAACTACTTAAACATAACTAACCTAAGCACGTCACACACATCCATGCCCGAGGAAGGATTCGAACCCGCGACCGTAGCGGTCGCACGGTTCCAGACTGTAGGGCCTAGAACCACTCAGCCACCCCGGCCGGCCAGTGAGAGCAATGTTGGAGAAGATGTGTAGAAGCTGAAGGGGACTACTTTGAAGGTGACTAGTGTCAAACAGTTGTATCTGAAGAACGATAGATTTTATTTTCAAAAGTTGGATATTTTTAGCACAGCCTTCATACTTAACCGCTATATCTGTCGAATTTCCCCCAGGAGTTTCGTTTCTATGCAGCTCAATGTTTATGATGTAATATTTCGTGGACTGTGTGGTGTACAACGATTTATTTTTTGCAAGTACTTTCTATGGTACATGTGAATAGTATCTGTAAAATGTGCTGCAAATAGAAATAGTAATTCAGAAGTAATAAAATGAAACATCGTGCCGGATACGGCAGTTTTACTGCACGGGCAGCGAAAATGCAGGAATATGTTCACCTTTTGTGGGAGGTGTCAGAAATGCGTCGTAGAGGTTCGAAACCACGTGTGAAGCCGGTCGCAAGGAGGCTATTTGCGTAGTGTGAGGTTTGCTTGCGACCCTCACCCCTTCGAGTAGCAGGTGGTTCTTAGCCACTGAACAATTCTTCCCAGACAGTAACCGGTATGTGTACCATATTTGACTGAAATCGATCCAGTGGTTTAGGAGATGTAACACATACGTACGTACAAACATACACACACACACTTTTGTAATATATATGTATTTGTGCAACGGTGTAACTCATTGTAATTCAACAGAATAAAACACTTTTTGTGAATAAAAAAATAGGTCAAGTTAATACGAGTACTGACCGCGAAAGGTAAGGTACTGTCCAGTACAAAGTTTTAATCTGCAGGTAAATTTTACCTGGGATATTGGGTACACACAGGCTTCGAATTCGATGCGGCCACGGCGACTAATACTGTATTTTGTGTTCCATATAATTACATCAATGAAACGCCACAGCTTTATGTTGCTTCCCTCCCGCCCCTTCCGTTCCGTCCGCTTGTCGTCGCTGCGTCTACACGGAGCTCCCTCCACAAATGACTTCGGCCAAAAACTTACCGCGGAACAGACGTATCCACAGCGACTCTCTGTAGCTACCACTGCCAGTCTCATCCGCGAAGACAACAGGCCGACAATGGACTCATAAATTACGCAGCGCGGGCTGTCGAGGAAGTGGTGCATTATTCACGCTCAACTGCGCAGCGCGAGTAAGGGTCGGAAACCAGTAAGCAAGTAAACGGCGTTTTGCATCTTCGTGGGCGCACACTCCCGTCCCGCGCTGAAAAGGGGGATGGAGTGGGCGAAAACTCGCGTCAGGGCAGTGGGGCGGGGTGTGGAGGAGTGCCGTTGCCCGCGGTGACGTATTTCAACGAGCGAGCGCGTCACTACGACCTTTCGGCTAGGCAGTTGGGAGCCGCCATTCTCGGGAACACCGCGTGGCGCACAGCTGGCAGAGTCGTCCCGTGTACTGCTCGCTAAGCAGAGGTCTGCTAAGGTCGGAATATCCGCTCGGGTGCGGGCTCCTATCCGCAGAGTAGTTATTACCGCGAGTATCCAAATAATATTAGTTCGTGACTAAAAGTTAACAGTGTCAGTATTAGTCTACCATTTTCATCTATTAGTGTCACACACGATCGACGAACACGATTGCACGAAGCAGCACCATACGTCGGTTGTGAGAGAGCTGAAAACGTACTCTGAAGACATTCTCGGAATGTTCTTCGTGTCCAATTTCTGCAGAACTCGTTTATCTTGTGGCTACTTTACATGCACGTATTGACAGTGTGCTGCCGAGAACTCGTCTACCGTATGCATCTAAAGGATGATATCGCTCACTGCTGGCTGCCAGTGGCACTCGAGTTACTGCAATCCTTACTCAATTAACGCAGTGTAACGAAGCAAGTGACACAGTTAGCTTCCTCTGCGCGATGTTATAGTTTAATTCTCAAATTAATAGTAGCAGGACGGAAAGATGGTGCGCGCGCTGTGTACGGACGCAGGAGCCGGTCACAGTTCGCGAACAGGTGAAGACGGAATTGGCCGCGGTCAGCCGCCAGCACGACTACTGCCACGGGGAGTAGCGGGAGACGGAGAATGCGCGCTCACTGCAGGGTCACTCGAGACGCACAGTCAATGCGGCGACTCGCCGTCCAGCCTCAGCCGATCACGACCGCCCTGCCGGTGGACAGGTGGCGGCCCCCTACATCCTTCTCCATCTGCTTAGTGTATTCGTCTCTTGGTCTCCGCGCTGCCCTCCAATACCACACTGGTGATCCCTTGATGCCTCACAACGTCTCCTACCAACCGATCCCTTCTTCTTGTCAAGTTGTGCCACAAACTCCTCTTCTCCCCAATTCTATTCAACACCTCCTCATTAGTTATGTGATCTACCCATCTAATCTTCAGCATTCTTCTGTAGCACCACATTTCGAAAGCTTCTATTCTCTTCTTGTCCCAACTATTTATCGTCCACGTTTCACTTCCATACATGGCTACACTCCATACAAATACTTTCAGAAACGACTTCCTGACTCTTAAATCTATACTAGATGTTAACAAATTTCACTTCTTCAGAAATGCTTTCCTTGCCATTGCCAGTCTACATTTTATATCCTCTCTACTTCGACCATCATCAGTTATTTTACTCCCCAAATAGCAAAACTCCTTTACTACTTTAAGTGTCTCATTTCCTAATCTAATTCCCTCAGCATCACCCGACTTAATTCGACTACATTCCATTATCCTCGTTTTGCTTTTGTTCATGTTCATCTTATATCCTCCTTTCAAGACACTGTCCATGCCGTTCAACTGTTCTTCCAGGTCCTTTGCTGTCTCTGACAGAATTACAATGTCATCGGCAAACCTCAAAGTTTTTATTTCTTCCCCATGGATTTTAATTCCTACTCCAAATTTTTCTTTTGTTTCCTTTACTGCCTGCTCAGTATACGTATTGAATAACATCGGGGATAAGCTACAACTCTGTCTCACTCCCTTCCCAACCACCGCTTGCCTTTCATGCCCCTCAACTCTTATAACTGCCATCTGATTTCCGTAGAAATTGTAAATAGCCTTTCACTCCCTGTATTTTACCCCCGCTACCTTCAGAATTTGAAAGAGAGTATCCCAGTCAACATTGTCAAAGGCTTTCTACAAGTCTACAAATGCTAAAAATGTAGGTTTACCTTTCCTTAATCTTTCTTCTAAGATAAGTCGCAGGGCTACAACTCTGTCTCACTCCCTTCCCAACCACCGCTTGCCTTTCATGCCCCTCAACTCTTATAACTGCCATCTGATTTCCGTAGAAATTGTAAATAGCCTTTCACTCCCTGTATTTTACCCCCGCTACCTTCAGAATTTGAAAGAGAGTATCCCAGTCAACATTGTCAAAGGCTTTCTACAAGTCTACAAATGCTAAAAATGTAGGTTTACCTTTCCTTAATCTTTCTTCTAAGGTAAGTCGCAGGGTCAGTATTGCCTCACATGTTCCAACGTTTCTACAGAATCCAAACTGATCTTCCCCGAGGTCGGCTTCTACCAGTTTTTCCATTCGTCTGTAAAGAACTCGCGCTAGTATTTTGCAGCTGTGACTTATTAAACTGATAGTTTATGGGTAATTTTCACATCTGTCAAAACATGCTTTCTTTGGGATTGGATTTACTATATTCATCTTGAAGTCTGAGGGTATTTCGCCTGTCTCATACATATTGCTCACTAGATAGTATAGTTTTGTCAGGGCTGGCTCTCCCAAGGCTATCAGTAGTTCTAATGGAATATTGTCTACTCCCGGGGCCTTGTTTCGACTCAGCTCTTTCAGTGCTCTGTCAAATTCTTCACGAAGTATCATATCTCCCATTTCATCTTCACCTACGTCCTCTTCCACTTCCATAATATTGCCCTCCAGTACGTCGCCTTTGTATAGACCCCCTATATACTCCTTCCACCTTTCTGCTTTCCCTTCTTTGCTTAGAACTGGGTTTCCATCAAAGCTCTTGATATTCATGCAAGTGGTTCTCTATTCTCCAGGGGCCTCTCTAATTTTCCTGTAGGTAGTATCTATCTTACCCCTAGTCATATATTCCTTTACATCCTTACATTTGTCCTCTAGCCACCACTGCTTAGCCATTTTGCACTTCCTGTCGATCTCATTTTTGAGACGTTTGCATTACTTCTT
Source organism: Schistocerca serialis cubense (assembly GCF_023864345.2). Lineage (NCBI taxonomy): Eukaryota > Metazoa > Arthropoda > Insecta > Orthoptera > Acrididae > Schistocerca > Schistocerca serialis. The sequence goes on along the minus strand of NC_064645.1, from coordinate 36,697,104 downwards.
GTCTGCTTCATTTACTGCTACACCACGACAGAAGTCAATGGGGGGTATATGGTTCCCAAATTTCCTACGTGGCTCAATGGAGGGAAATCCTGATGTAAAAAGATGGATGCGCGAAGCATACGACGACCTCTACAGTCATGCATTAGCGCAGGCTTTTCAAACGGTGCGTCGCGGCTTTGCAGAGAAGCCGCCACGGTGGTTGCACATAAACAGTTGTTCGGTTCATTTGCTTTCTGAGCTGAGGAAAAACGTGTGCGCTAGTAGTGATATCTAACGGCCAGTCGAGTTGTACTGTGTGGTTCATTTGGTTTTATTCAATAAGCCATTACGGAAGTTAGTTTTTGTCAAATGTAGATCGTTATTAATTGTGATTTGCATTCTGTGATTTGTGTTTATCTGTCGTCACAAACAAAGTTTTAAGTGTTACGTATAAACCATCATATTTCATATGTATCACGCACTTCTAAAGAAACGAGTAGGCGAAAATGTAGTTAACATGAGCAGATACTCGAATTTCAGTTTTAGTTAGACTGCTGTGGGAACAGTTTTAGTTAGATTGCTGTGGGAAATAAAGAACGACCACAATGTGTCATTTCTTTCAAATTCCTAGCTTCCTAATTAAATGTAACGACATTTGGAGTCAAATCACGACAATTTGATAAACCAAACCACGAGAATCATTTCCCCACAAGTTAAAAACAATGACAGAACAAAAAGTCTTTCACTAAACAAGTTACGCTTCCAACAAATAATTTTCTTTCATCTTACAAACATACATTCCTACCATGTAGGACAGAGCAACGAATCTCAGACCATAGCGGGGGAAGACCTTATTTCACCAGCTGCTCTGGACATAGTATCTATTATGATAAGCGAGTCAGCTGCCAAGTCACTAGCAAGTGTGCCTTTATCAGAGAAGTCTACTACAGTCGTCAAATACTCTATAAATCTGACGACATTAATAGTGAGTTGACCGAAAAACTCAGAGATAATGATGACTTCAGTATTAAGTTGGGTGAAGCTACAGATAACCATAGCGATGCGCTTGTAATTTGTTACATGTAGTTTATATATGACAATAATACTCGAGAAGGTGATCTTTATCCGCAGTGAAAGAACCCTTGTAACAAAAGCAGTAGACCTGTTTGAAACGCTGCACTATCTTCTGAAAAAAAAACGACATCAATTGGGTACACACATGGACGTCGCGGTATTAAGCCCGATACGTACTGGACACACTTTTTTTTCAGAAGAGGCATTGACCTCAAAAAGCACGACCCCTCCCATCATTAGGTTCTTCAGTCATTAAAAACTGGCCACTTAATTTGAGATTTTCAAACAATTGGGGGCTGCGCGCATTCCTTATTCCATGACAATTAACTTTCGCTGGTTTCCACGTGGGAATGTCTTGAAAAGGGTGTATGAACTCAGGAATGAACTTTTACTTTGTTCAAGAAAAACATTTTAATTCCGAGAAGTTCGTAGACAGTGAGCTTATTTTCAAGTTGGCGTATCTTTGTGATATCTCTGATAAATTCAAATCATTGACTGTGTCCCTTCACGGTAAGGAGGACCCTTTCTGCAACTGTCAGACAAAACTTCATCCAGCAAAGAAAACAATTATTGTGGAAGAAAAAGTTCGATGATAAAGATATACATTACGTTTTCCCCGCTCTTCACACAGTTTTACCAGACAATGACTACCTGCTATAAACGAAGGACTGAAGTCTATGTGAGGGGATAGTTTAACTGAATTCTGTAATTACTTTCTGAATTGCTGTCGAGGATAAGTTAAAGAACACAACTGGCTCAAAGTGTCTTTGAGTACGTCAACACTTACCACTCAAGAACAGGAGCAAACTATATATAAGGCAATGTCCGACTAATGGACTCATCGCTCAGCCCAAACTGCTATGGACACAAACTTGAAATTTGTAGAGGATGTTGATCTTATACTGTAAGCGTCATTTAAGAAGGAATTTTTCGAAATTCCACGCCTAAGGCGGTGAAACAGGGGATGAAAGGTTTTTTGAAAATATGTCTCTATTCAGGAAATTTTGAAGCCAGACCTACGAAAATTGGTATTTGGTTTTTTGGCCAGAAATAAAGAAATATTTGTTTCAGCATTTCTGGAAATTTAACCGCTATGATGAAATGACGGATGATAATGTCTTTAAAAATAAATCATCATTAAAGAACTACAAAAGTATTTTCAAAGCAACATCTATGAAAACAGCTATTTGGCTTCTCAGTCGGAGATATATATATATATATCACTGTTTTTGGAAATTCAACCCGTAAGAGGGTGAAATTGGGGATGAAATGTTCTATGAAAACATTTTTAAAGCTAAATCTATGACTTTTAGAATTTGGCTTCTCAGCTGTAAATAAAAAATACGTGTTTCACTGTTTTTGGAAATTTACCCCCCTGAGGATGAAAGAGGGGATGAAACTTTATATGGAAATATTTCATTCTACAAGTATTTTTAAGGTAAATTTACGAAAATTTGAATTTGGCTTCTCTGTTCGAAATAAAAAAGCACGAATTTCACTGTTTATGGAAACTAAACCCCTAAGAGAGTGAAACAGGGCCAGAATGATTCACTGGTTCATCAGCGCCCAACACAAACTGCGAAGGACAGAAAATTGAAATTTGAAGAGGTTGTGGATCTTATATAGCATAGGTCGTTTAACAACAAGGGATCGTTCGAAATTCCATTCCTAACGGGTGTAATAGGGGATTCGTCGCCCAGTCTGGTGTGGCGACACAAGACAGCAAAAGGAAAGTTCAAGCTTGAAGTTTCACGTGTAAGAAATTGTTCACGCAGGAGTATCGTACAAACATACCGTAATCTGACCATCGCACAGAATCCTGTATGGAGGACATGGGAAATAGGCACCCCTGGTCCCGATGGAAACCAAATTCTTTTTTACAACGAGTACTCTACGGCATTGGCCCCTTACTTCGCCTGCATTTATAGTACATCTCTCAATCAGAAGGTGAAATCGAAAAAAAATCACCGGTGACTCGAATATATAAGATGAGTAGAAAAACGAACTCGCAAAATTACAGACCAATATCCATAATATCCGTTTGCTGCAGAATTCTTGAACATATTCTCAGTTCCAATACAATAAATTTCCTTGTCTCCACAAATCAGCTTGAATTTAGAAAGCATCGCTTGTGCGGAACTCGGCTTGCCCTTTTCTCACACGTTGTACCGTGAACAAAGGATGAAGGGCAACAGGCAGATTCCAAAGTCCAACATTCTCGGAAAGCGCTTGAGCATACAGAATAGGTTCCCTGATATTTGAGTAGCTCGAAGAACTCTTAAGTAATAGAACACAGCACGTTGTCCTCGACGGCGATTGTTCGTCAGAGACAAGGGTAACGTGAGGAGTGCCCCAGGAAAGCACGGTAGGTCCTTTCTTGTCTTCTGTAGACACAGTAAACGATCGGACAGGCTGTTTGCTGACGGTACTGTGGTGTATGGGAAGGGTGCAAGGTGACTTTATCAGAATTTCTAGTTGGCGTGATGAACGGCAGTTTGCTCTACAGGTGGAAACGATGTAAGCGAAAGCGGATGAGTAGGAGAAGCAATGCCGTAACGAGCAGTAGTGTTATGATCGACTTGGTTATACTAAAGAATTTTGGGAAAGTGTGGCTGATCGGTCAAGGAAACCTCATATGGGACGCTAGTGCGACTCATCCTTGGATACTGCTCAAGTGCTTGCGGTCCCTAGCAAGATTTGATAAAAGGAAGTCGTCGAAGGAAGTCAGAGGCGGGCTGCTATAACTGTTGGCGGTAGGTTCGCTCAACAGGCGACTATTAAGGAGATGAATTATTTTTATTTTTTAATTTTTGTGAACTCAAATGGGATTCCCTGGAGCGAAGACGACCTTCATTTTGCGAAACATTATCGACAAACTACAGAGAATGTAAGGATCACGAAGACATACAGGCAGTCGCTTTTCTTTCGCTCCACTTGCGAGTGGAACAGGAAAATAAATGACTAGCAGTCGTACAAGGTATCCTCCGCCATGCACGACGTGATGGCTTGCAGAGTGTGCACGTAGATGTGCTTCCGCGACCAGCTGAATTCGGCATCGAGTTCAAACTACCGAGAGTGCATTTATGTTATTAGTAACATTGATATCATTTTTGGTAAAAACAAGGTGACTGCACACTGATACAGGAAATCAAATTGATATTGATGACTGAACAGAAATTCGGCTGTGTTTCTAACAGCGAGCAGAAAAATATAGAGTGGGCTGCTTTATATGTGTGTGTAAAAAAAGTATTCTCATAGTCTACACAAATCCGGGCCTTGAAATTTGTTGAAACAAAAGTGTAAGGCTGCTCAAAATGGCATAATAGGTTTTATTAACCGTAGCAGCGATGTCAAAATTCTCCAGGGTCGCCCGAACATGAAGGTACCAACAACATTCTCCTCAATGGCGTCAGTAAAAGGCTTTTTACCTTTAGAAATAGCTTGAGGATATTGTTTGGTGAAAACGATGCATTTCCTTTCTTACGTGGTGGCGAAGTACGATGCTCCGTTCCAAGTAACTGCTACATCATACGACTACCGGTTTCCAGAAACTGACACGAAATCACTAGTTTTCTGCGTGAAACTTTTTCTCTAGAGGTGACTTACGGGAATTATCCAGAATGTGACAGGCTAAGTGCTCACGATCGGGTTCTAGGTTCTTCGTCAAGGAATATAAATTAGGAGCTCCGACTTACGCAGGAGAAAATCAGTGCCAGGCGCTAGCCTACCGACAGCAGCTCAGTGTATTTAACATCCCTGAATGCGCGCACAGGCTGCAGGTTTGCAGATGTGGATGAGATATTTCTTATCCAAGCACACCTCTACTGGGCGCAAGACTTGCGGTCAGAGGACGCAGAACTGGTAAGGATCTGGGATGAGCATCGACCGAGATTTTTCCGAACAAACCACAGTACAGGAACAAAGCTAAAGATAGCGCAATCTGCACTGTTGGCAAATTTATTCAAGATGGCGGCTTTCCCTTGGGGGGGGGGGGGGGGGGAATCTCCCCACCTCCTCTCTGTGGCGATAGATGGGGCAATGACGCACTGACGACGTCATCACATCTGCTTCTGCCCCCTCCCTCACTTCCTCACCCTACCACATCTTGGGATTTGGCAGGTAAAAGACTCAATCTGTGCTGAGCTGCTGGAGAGGCAGGATATAAGGTACTGTCTTCATTTATTTATTTATTTATTTATTTTTAGGGTGTTATCCTGCTGCTGGATTGCCCTTCAGCTGCCTCCACTCTCTGCCACCAACTGCACCCACTTTTTCCGATCGTGTGTTGTGTGTTAGCCTCAAAGTTTGAAGACTGACTGCTCTAGTCCACAATACCACCACCACGACCACCACCACCACAGGGTGTTCAAACCTGCCCTACAGCCACACACACCCACATGCTGCTACTTCCTACTACTTACTGCCCCCACTTTTGCCAACCACATGTGTGCATATTTTCACCATGGTGTGCACCCTATCCGCGACTGAGACTGATATTTTGTGGGATATGGCCTCCTCGCGACAAAGTTTTACACAGCTCCATGGAAGTGACTTTGATCACTGGCCACCTGCTCCAATGGACCAGTATGTGTATATTTAATAGCATAATTAAAAATGCTCGATGTCAGCATGTTGACGGCATTTGTTTTCGATGTATCAGAAGAGGGAGACATGTAAGATCTCTCCAGGTGACGTTAGCAATGTTTTACTCTGTCTGACGTTACAAAGTAACTTGCTATTAACGTAAAAATGACAGTGTTTTTCTTTTCCCGAATGGTATCTCTCCCACTCTCTGTACTGATATTTCCTGCATCTGAAATTCTTGTAAAACCCGCATGCATGACAGTTTATTATGGAGACTTGCACAGACACTAATTCTGAGTGCTGGGAGGCTACGAGAGTGCGCCGGCCTATGGGAGGCGGCCGTCTGCAGCAGGGGTCGCCAGCACTGGCACACGGATGGGCGATCGCCCGCAGAGACTTCAGTATTCAATGGCCACCGGTCGCGGCGCCCACCCCCCTGGTGAGTGCACATCCTGGAGCTGCCTCTTCCCACCAGCACGTTGTTGGCATTCTTCATCCAGAGAGTTGCACACGATACTCAAGTATATCACTGTTGTTCCGCGGGTCGGGGTTTCCTAGAAATACGTTTGATTTCTACACAGCTGAAATAGTATCTCACAGTCAGTCCAACACTGACCAAAGCTGTGCATCGCCAGCAGATGGACATCTTTGTGTACCACCAGTGAGAGATCAGAACAGACCTGGGTAGCGAAACCACTACCTACAGGAGGATCCAGTTGCAGTCTGAAAATAGTACATAATTGTCAATCCAACACTGACCAAAGCAGAGCACTGGTAATGGATGGACCTCTTCGTGTATCATCAGTGACAGGTTAGAACAGGCCTGTAAAGCCAGTATGCCTACCTACGCAGGAGGAGAGGAAGGGAGAAGGGGAGGTAAGATTGGTTCTAAGCTGCTTAGTCTGTATCCACACATCGAGGTAACCACATGTGCAGGAACCACCATTCTCTCCTGGCAAGATCTTTTGGGGTCAGTTTTTGCGGTAGTTGTGTTATTATAACGATTCTTCTCAATTCCCAGTGCATATGTTGCATTATGATCAACTGCTTACGAGTGCTGTTTTTTCGTGGCAATTTTGATGTGTGATTAGAGCAGTGAAACATTTTTCGTCAGTTGTGAAGGATATATTGGCCTTCCTTCCTACACTGCCCTATCCCTTCTTACCACGTATCTGTGTACAAGCTCCTCAGCAGCTATTTCAGTTGTGGATCAATAGGAGACAACTCTTCATACACTTCAGTGATATTTTGCTGCCGTATCCCTTCTTTGGTTGGCTGGTTGGTGGGTTGGTATGGGGGAGGGAACGAAACAGCGAGGTCATTGGTCCCATCAGATTAGGGAACGTTTAGGAAGCAAATCAGTCATGCCCTTTCAATGGAAACATTCCAGCATTTGCCTGAAGCGAATTAGGGAAATAACAGAAAACCTAAATCAGGATGGCCAGATGCAGTTTTGAATTGTTGTCTTCTGAATGAGTGTCCGGTGTGCTTAACCGTCATGCCACCTCGCTCGGTTCTCCCTTCTTTACTTTGTATGTTTGTACAAGTTCCTCAGCAGCTATACACTTGTAGATCAGTAGGAGGCAACTCTTCCTATACTTCAGTGATAGTCTGCTGACCTGCCCTTCACACAACTTATCTGTGTACAACTTTCTCAGCAGTTATACACTTGTAGAGCAATAGAAGGCAATTCTTCTGGCAGCAGTTGCACGGCAGTTTCCCACCAATTTCAAGTGGTATTGTGGACTACGGCACACAGCAAGGTGAACATATACACGGACACGACTGGCAAAAGCTGGGGTGAGCGGTTACGGAAATTGGGGGTGGGGGACAGCGGAGACTGGAGGCAGCTGTAGGACAATTCAGCACCGGGATCACACTCTCAAAAATAAATAAAGACAGTAACTTACATCACACCTCTCCAGCAACTCAGCACAGCCTGTGTTCTTTTGCAAGTGGCTGGAGGACAATCAACATATAAATAAATACAGACAGTACCTTATGTCCTTCCTCTCCAGCAGCTCATTACAGAATGTCTCTTTTTTCCTACCAATTCACAAATGGAGGATAGAGAAGGGGGGGGGGGGGGGACGCTCAGAGAGAGCCACCAGTTGAATAAATTTGGAAACAATGCCGAATGCACTCACTTCGGCTTTCTCCCCCTCTTAAACACACCAGTTCTCGCTCCAGGAAAACCTAAACACGGTTGGGCAAATGGGGACGAGAAACCCAAAAAATAGTTCAAATGGCTCTGAGCACTATGGGACTTAACTACTGTGGTCATCAGTCCCCCAGAACTTAGAGCTACTTAAACCTAACTAACCTAAGGACATCACACACATCCATGCCCGAGGCAGGATTCGAACCTGCGACCGTAGCAGTCGCGCGGTTCCGGACTGCGCGCCTAGAACCGCACGGCCACCGCGGCCGGCGAGAAACCCAGCGTACCAAAATTCCTACAAAGTACCGTCACCTCCATCAGCGATGAGCTAGTAGGCGCCTCTTTTAAAAATACAAAGAAAACTCTATAATATATTTGTAGTTCGATAATTTTCTAGGTCACAGTGTGACACACCACACCTCGGAGTCAGTGTCAGATTGCAAATCGAAAGACTGGATGAAAAATAAAACTCGACACGCCCAATCTGCCGTAAGTACGGTGGGCATCGAGTCCGATTTTACTGCAGAAGGTCATTTTTTCATCTCCATAGCTCAGTAGACCGAAACTCGTTGCCTTACTATTAACATGCAGCGACGGCGGCAAAATAAACTTTTAGAATGACCGGGGAATGCACGCACGGCCCCCAGATACGCCTGACGAGATTGTGTTCGAGCCTCACCATTTCCCCTGAGTACCTGTTTGTGACGGTCCAGACTACGACAAGTTTCAAAGCTACGTACTTGCACCACAGAGCAGTCCCTTACACATTGGGAACAGGTGGACTCCTGAAACGCCGCCTACCTGCAGGCTGATGATGTCGGCAGAGTAGTGGCGGATCTCGTCCAGGATGCCCTTCTTGCGGTACTCCCACTCGAGCGCCCAGCTGGGGCAGTAGCCGTACATCTGGCGCGTCGCGTACTTGTCGCACAGCACGTTGTAGCACATCACCGTGAAGATGCCTGCAACACGCACAACACACACACACGTACTGCTGCCACCGTTGTAACAGGTCACTACAGCCCACTCAGTTCAGAGTAAACTCACACAAACGGAATTCATGCATAATGACACTCATTCTCACTTGATCCATACGCAAATACTACAGGAGATGTCAAATATTGCTTCTACACTGTACAGTAGCTTGCGGAATACGCATACAGATATATACATGTATACTGAACGTACTGTGACTATAGAAAAGTTAGATACCTCTAAAGGAAAATTAATGAAAGCTTACCTGAAAGAGAAGCAGATGTATGAATACCAACAGCTAGCAGTACTAAACAGGGAAAGGGAGGATGAAAGGTACAAGGAATGTACAGAACTGCTATATAAAGAAGATAAAATTGAATATAATATGCTGGAAAGGAAACAGGATTTGTGTGTACATGAGAGGCGTGATACGACACTATCACAAGAGTTTAAAAAAAAGTAGAAATACGTGAGAGAGCCAACCACGACGAATCTGTTTCACTCTGCAGGGTATGTGACACAGGAGATATGCCGCAGACTTAAGTAAAAATGTAATAATTCCAGTTCCAAAGAAGGCAGGTCCTGGCAGGTGTGAATATGACTGGACCATCATTCTAATAAGTCACAGTTGCAGACTAAAGAGATGAATCATTTACAGAACAATAGAAAGAATTGTAGAAGCTGACCGCAATACTGAGCCTAAAACAGGCGAGACTGACGGAACATAAACCTACACTTACAGAATTTGTAGAGTTAAAGAAATATTTTGACAACGTAATTCTTAGGTAGCAGGAATAAAATATGGAGCGCGAGGTCATCTACATCCCGTACAGTAGATGGAAGTTAGGCAGTAACTAAGAAGGAATTGATACTAGCTTGTGGCCTACATACCACGCTGTGCATTCTGTACACTGAACGAGCAGTGAAAGAAATAAACCTGTAATTTGGAAAGGGAATTAATGTTCGTGGTGAATAAATAAAAGCTTTTTTCTTTGGCAATGTCATTGTAATTTTGTCAGAGTCGAGAAAAGTCTTGGAAGAGCAGTTGAACAGGATGCTAATTTGCTGTAAAGAGGCTATATAAGCTGAAATGGTGCTTAGAATTAGAACAAAGTGAACGGGGTCTAATCAAATTAAATCAAGTGGTGCAAAGGGAATGAGACACCAAACAGCAAAACTCATCTACTACATTCAAGCGGCAAAACAACTGACGTCGCCAGACATAGAGAATACATTCGGTGCGGACTAATATTAACAAGAATACCTTTCCTGAAAAAGAGAAAGGGTCAACATGCAATATAATTTAAGTGTTAGTTCAGTTTCCGAAAAGATTTGACTGGATTGTATCCTGATACAGAATTGAGAAGTAGACGATTAACAGTATGTACAAGAAGAGAAAATGTTTTTCAAAAGAACTTTGCCGAAAATTTTATCTGTAAACCGCTTTACTCAGGAAAACGTACGTGACTAAAAAAGGGCTACATTGAAATGACAAGTCCATAAGCATTAAGGAATAATTCATTTGCTGGAAGGATGAGAGAGAGGGGGGGGGGGGGAAGGAAGGGGGGGGAAGGAAGGGAGGGAGGGAGGGAGAGAGGGGGAGGGAGAGAGAGAGAGAGCGAACATAATTGCATACAGTGGGTGACTTAAAAGCCAGTCCCAAAGAACTAAAGCTATTTGATAAAATGTTACGTTTCAGACTATATTCACATGGCATCGCTACCATGCCGATATCACTTCGCTGAGTTAATGAAAAACCCACACGTCGCATACATGCGACTTATACTAAAATAAAAGGTCTTACGTGGAAATGAAGGTATAGAACTAGTACAGGCTTCAAATAAAGCAAAATTATTAATGAATCATTAATAAGATCCCAAGTACATTAAGACAGGAGTTCCCCAGCATAGTATCTTAGGACCAACACGCTTTTGGATGTAAACCAAAGACTTTCCAGGCAATGTTGGACAAGGGGGGGAATAATTATTGCTGATGACAGCAACTTTATAATCACACATAACACACCAGAGCTCCTCGAAGAAAAAGACATATGAAACACTAAAAAGGATTCGGTAATTGGTCATCATGTAATAAACTTGCACTGGACATAAAGAGAACACGCAATATCAATTTCTGGTTAAGGTGAAAAATAATGTGGCACAACCTATGGGCAGATGAAAATTTCATATTTTGTATAGCAAACACAATTTTTTAAGAATTAATATCGACTGCCAGCTGAAGTGGAACGGATACACAAATAGACTGGCAAAGACGCTACGTTGACTGAGCCCTGACGCATGTGTACAACACGCAATGCTTTATAGTCGCATACTACTTCTGTGTGTTCTCGATATTTAGCTACGGAATCATTTTTGGGGTCTCATACACAAAACATCAAAACATGGGCACAGTCTTCACACTACAAAAAGGGTTATTATGACAGTAACTACAATTGTAACCGAGTTCTGTGAAAACATCTGTTTAGGTAGCTGGGGACTCTAATTGCACCATGTGAGTGTATCTCATGCACATCAGGAAGAACGTCGATTGCGCTGATAAACAGCAGCACTCGTGATCATGTACCAAGAGCACAGAAGCAAAAAACATAAAACAGCATTTTCAAAAAGTGAAAAACCTGAACAATAAATTGTCCAAAGAGATTAAAGAGAAAGCTAAAATCCAAGTGTTTAAAAAGTGAGTTATACGACACCTTTGAAATAATTCACACTACAAAATAACACAGAATAGACCACAGGGAAAATAAACGTTACTTGAAAACAAGCAAGATTTATGCTGCAGAAAGCTCTCACAGTTTAATCAATTTTACTGTGCCCTGTCTTGGATCTGTGATGGCTAATTCTAACTTCTTTCCAATTTCTTACGCTCAACATCTCATTTATTTTTATTTATTTATTTTTTTTGTGGCGAGATGCTGATTCAACGTTTTTCAGACGGATCAACCAAAATAGAGAATGTGTGTGTGTGTGTGTGTGTGTGTGTGTGTGTGTGTATTTGAGAGAGAGAGAGAGAGAGAGAGAGGGGCGAGGGTTCGGCAGTGACCATTGATGTGATACAAATCAACAGTGTAAGAGTTTTCAGATAATTGTAAACTTTTCTCCAAATGTACAAAAAGATTCTGTACACAAGATAACAAAATGACCATCACAACACGTTAAGCAAGACCTACATGAAATAACATTGTATTTTAAAAGATTGCTTCCTTTTTAAGTTGGGATGACATGTTCGATTTCATTTTGTGAGAAAGGTGGCGTTCCGTACAATACTGCAGTAGCCGTGTTCTTAGGAAGAACGATGGTTGCCTGCGGTTGTTAGGAAGAGCGACGCAACATTCCTTCGGACGTGCATGTGATGGCAGTGAAAATACGTGTTGGACCGAGGCTCGAACCCAAATTTCCCGCTTTACACGACCAGTCGCAGTCGCCTTAACTTGCTCTGGCCATCCGTGCACGGCTCACGGCCAGACGCAGGCATCCGCATGTCGTCCTTCCTGCGTCACAACCTGTACCTCTTTTGTTTTGTGGTAAGGTCTTATGGGACCAAACTGCTGAGGTCATCGGTCTCTAAGCTTACGCACTACTTAATCTAACTTATACTAAGGACAACACATACACCCATGCCCGAGGGAGGACTCGAACTTCCGACTGGGGGGAGGGGGAGCCGCGAGAACCGTGACAAGGCGCCTCACACCTGGCGGCCAACCTGTACTCGTACACACAGCATGTAATTCCCGTACAGGGGAAGACACTTTTAACTGAAGGTCGATGCGTCATGTCATTGGATGTCCCGGTCTAACACAAATTTTAACTGTCGTCATTCCCTTAGCTGGCGGTTATTCGTATTTGCAACTGCGAATACATTTCATGTATTTGTGGCTTTATTTGTGTGTAATTTAACATGTTCATTTTAGGGTATGGTTGGCCGAATCGGATCGGGACGACAAAAACCGAGTCAGTTTTACAAATTTCCGCCCGGTCGTCACGAACGAAGTGGTATAGGAAGTGCCGCCACATAGCGGTGACTGGTGGCACTCGGTGTTTGAGTTGGAAAGTGGAAAACATTGTCAGGTGTGATCGTCACTGTGTAAAAAATTGTGATGTTTGTGTTAAGTTCTGAAAATATTCTACTTTGTAAAATAGCTTTGCATTCAAATTTTTATATCCCTGATAATTCGTTTGGTAATTTGTTAAGTATTCGTTACACAACAAGTTTATGTACTGGATAAGAGGTTATGGCGTTACCGGCGCGTAAAAAGGCTTGCACAGGACTACCAATGTAGGGAAAACATACTCTGCATTTTCGGCGAATCGCGTCAATACTTTTATTTCGATTCATTGCAGATAATACATATTTTTGGCCTTGTATTATTTTGTTTTGTTTTTAATAGCAGATGCGAAAATATAAAATAAAAACTGTTACTTTGTGGACCGAGGATGACACGCAACATTCAATTAAATCTGACCGAGAGGGTAGAATCAGCGCCATGCAGCGGAATTCTCTGGAGTGCCGCATTCCTGGCTACGAAGATGACTGCAAAGTGGGAAGGAAAGAAAGAAAGTTAAAAGGTGGTCAAACAATATTTAATAAGGGGCAAGAAAAAGAACTCGTTTCAAGAATCCTCAGATTACGTGCATGTGGCTTCCAGTTGGATTCAGATACTGTAAGGAGGGCTGCCTCCGACACCGCAGAATCCAATAAAAAAATAAAAACGCCAACAAAATGACAGGTTAAGATTGACTAAGAGGGTTCAGGGAACGAAACCAAAATTTGTCTTAGGGAAAAGCGAAAGAGCTTTCCCTAACCAGATGCAGTAGCTTCTTTTTCTTGTTGAGAAAAACTTTGGAGGATTTACTGGACAAACCTCAGCTGATTTATAACGCAGATGAATCAGGCTGCCAAATGAACAACAAGCCCACAAGAAAAGTTTTTACTGAAAAAGGTAGCAAAGCTGTATTGGATGGACTTCCCTAGAAAGAGGAGAGCTTGTCACCATCTTAGCTTGTGCTAAAGCCGCTGGTCACTTTATCCCACCTATGGTCACATTTAAATGCAAAAGATTTCTACCTGAATTTCGTGAAGGTTTCCGAAATGGGTCCGTGATAACAATGACAGATTCCAAATGGATTAATGAAGAAGCAGTCCTCAAATGGCTGAAACGTTCTGTGTTCCTGGGCACTGCATTTTACTTGTTGATAGTCATGCGTCTTGCAAAACTTTAGAAGCGCTCCAGTTTAGCGGAGAAAACAACGTAAGTATGATATGACTACCAAGCCACACAACTCACCGTCTGCAGCCAAAAGACATGTCATTTTTTAAACCACTAAAACCGTTATTACGACAGTGAACCTATGAACTTCATTAGTAATACAAGAGGAACAAGGAAGACCAACAAACTCACATTTGGAAACATTTTCAAGGCTGTATGGATGAAAGTGTCAACACCAACGATTGTAGAAAACGGATTTCATTCAACCAGCGTTTTTTCCGTTGAACGAAAACGCAGTGTCCGACCGGCTAGTATATCGTCGAGCAAAGAAAACACACCAGAGGAAACTGAACTTCAGTCTGTGTCTCCTGCCGCTAGTCCAGCTCATGACGGGCCAAACAGTGGCACGCCAAAGCCTTCTATTTCACTCCCACGACTTACTGCCATCTTCAAACAAGACTACAGCAGAATCTTAAGCCAGTGAACAGAAAGCACTAATTTTACATCCCCAGAAAATATAAATGCAACTAAAAATGATCGAAAAAATGAGAAATCTCGTCCCAGCTCGACAGTTTGAAGAAACGCCAGCTTAAGTACAGACAACACCCACAAGCATGAATCATCAGTGTCAGGTTCATCAGAAGTCTCGAAAGAAACCTATGGCGATAATGGCACGTCTCGTGAACTCTGCAAGATTAAATACAGCGATCCGGTATCGGCGAAACTCAGTGTCAAGGCAATGGTAGAGAATCGTACCATGAGAACTGCGTTGGTGTGGTAGGGAAGAAGAGGTTTATTTGCGGAAAATGAGGTGCTATTTTAAAGTGATGCATACATTCTGACTGACCCTATATACGCCAGATTTACAACCCTTACTTTAAGAAGGCGAACAGGGTCATGCAGCTCAACCTTCAGATCAAGTTTTGAGAAAAATGTTTAAATGTGTGTAAATTCCTAAAGGACCAAAGTGCTGACGTCATAGGTCCCTAGTCTTACACACTACTTAAACTAACTTATACTGAGAACAACACACACACCCATGCCGGAGGGATAACTCGAACCTCCGGCGGGGGAGGGGGGCGCAGTCCGTGACATGGCGCCTCAAATCACGCGGCCACTCCACGCGGCAGTTTTGTGCAACTATAAACAACAACTGAGGGATGAAGTAGTGAAGGCAGCAGAGGATCAAGTAGGTAAAAAGACGAGGGCTAGTAGAAATCCTTGGGTAACAGAAGAGATACTAAATTTAATTGCTGAAAGGAGAAAATATACAAATGCAGTAAATGAAGCAGGCAAAAAGGAATACAAACGTCTCAAAAATGAGATCGACGGGAAGTGCAAAATGGCTAAGCAGGGATGGCTAGAGGACAAATGTAAGGATGTATAGGCTTATTTCACTAGGGGTAAGATAGATACTGCCTACAGGAAAATTAAAGAGACCTTTGGAGAAAAGAGAACCACTTGTATGAATATCAAGAGCTCAGATGGAAACCCAGTTCTAAGCAAAGAAGGAAAAGCAGAAAGGTGGAAGGAGTATATAAGAGGGTCTATACAAAGGCGACGTACTTGAGGACAATATTCTGGAAATGGAAGAGAATGTAGATGAAGACGAAATGGGAGATACAATACTGCGTGAAGAGTTTGACAGAGCACTGAAAGACCTGAGTGGAAACAAGATCCCGGGAGTAGACAACATTCCATTAGAACTACTGACGGCCTCGGGAGAGCCAGTCCTGACAAAACTCTACCATCTGGTGAGCCAGATCTATGAGACAGGCGAAGTACCCTCAGACTTCAAGAAGAATATAATAATTCCAATCCCAAAGAAAACAGGTGTTGACAGATGTGAAAATTACCGAACAATCAGTTTAATAAGCCACAGCTGCAAAAATACTAACGCGAATTCTTTACAGACGAATGGAAAATCTAGTAGAAGCCAACCTTGTGGAAGATCAGATTCCGTAGAAATATTGGAACACGAGAGGCAATACTGAAATTACGACTTATCTTAGAAGAAAGATTAAGGAAAGGTAAACCGCTGTTTCTAGCATTTGTAGACTTTGAGAAAG
This sequence comes from Schistocerca serialis cubense, assembly GCF_023864345.2. Taxonomy (NCBI): domain Eukaryota; kingdom Metazoa; phylum Arthropoda; class Insecta; order Orthoptera; family Acrididae; genus Schistocerca; species Schistocerca serialis. Next base: position 36,681,041 of record NC_064645.1, on the reverse strand, counting down.
CTTTTGACAATGTTGACTGGAATACTCTCTTTCAAATTCTAAAGGTGGCAGGGGTAAAATACAGGGAGCGAAAGGCTATTTACAATTTGTACAGAAACCAGGTGGCAGTAATAAGAGTCGAGGGGCATGAAAGGGAAGCAGCGGTTGGGAAGGGAGTGAGAAAGGGTTGTAGCCTCTCCCCGATGTTATTCAATCTGTATATTGAACAAGCAGTAAAGGAAACAAAAGAAAAGTTCGGAGTAGGTATTAAAATCCACGGAGAAGAAATAAAAACTTTTAGGTTCGCCGATGACATTGTAATTCTGTCAGAGACAGCAAAGGACCTGGAAGAACTGTTGAACGGAATGGACAGTGTCTTGAAAGGAGGATATAAGATGAACATCAACAAAACCAAAACGAGGATAATGGAATGTAGTCGAATTAAGTCGGGTGATGCTGAGGGAATTAGATTAGGAAATGAGACACTTAAAGTAGTAGAGTTTTGCTATTTGGGGAGCAAAATAACTGATGATGGTCGAAGTAGAGAGGATATAAAATGTAGACTGGCAATGGCAAGAAAAGCGTTTCTGAAGAACAGAAATTTGTTAACATCGAGTATAGATTTAAGTGTCAGGAAGTGGTTTCTGAAAGTATTTGTAGGAGTGTAGCCATGTATGGAAGTGAAACATGGACGATATATAGTTCGGACAATAAGAGAATAGAAGCTTTCGAAATGAGGTGCTACAGAAGAATGCTGAAGATTAGATGGGTAGATCACATAACTAATGAGGAGGTATTGAATAGAATTTGGGAGAAGAGGAGTTTGTGGCACAACTTGACAAGAAGAAGGGACCGGATGGCAGGGCATGTTCTGAGGCTTCAAGGGATCACAAATTTAGCATTGGAGGGCAGTGTGGAAAGGTAAAAATCGTAGAGGGAGACCAAGAGATGAATATACTAAGCAGATTCAGAAGGACGTAGATTGCAGTAAGTACTGGGAGATGAAGAAGCTTGCACAAGATAGAGTAGCATGGAGAGCTGCATCAAACCAGTCTCAGGACTGAAGACCACAACAACAACAACAACAACAACATAAACAACATTTACATAGTGTTACAATTAGAATTTTTAGGCAAAAGGACATAGTTCTTAAGTATTTACAATGAAAATTTGTTCACATGAAAATCTGTTTCCTTTGTTCAAGTCGCCTATATCTATGAATTTCCCCATCTACGGTCCGTTTCATTGCTAGAATGATTCCCAATTTTTATCTGTCATGCTTGTTCCAAGGTATGAGACCATAACAATCTTGCCTTTGTTCAAGTCGCCTATGTCCATGAATTTCCCCATCTGCGGTCCATCTCATTGCTAGAATGATTCCCAATTTGTCTCTGCTCTGCTTATACACACTTTCCTTGCCACATCAAGTGCTCACAACACCACCATGTGGTACTCAGTTTTGCAATGGGCAGTGGTCGTAAGGTTTTTGCTCGTGAATATAGACAGCTGCCAAGGTGCTTTCAGGGCTACTCTAAGGGAATGTTACATAGCCATTATTGTTTACAATGTCTCTTACACAACGGTGAGCATATGTATGTATGTTCAGGAACTCCTCCCAGTGGACTAAATGTGGCACACAAACTCCTTGCCCAAAGAGGACCAACACGGAGTTTATAATGCTCTAGCTCTAATATTTATGGAGATACAGACATGCAAAGTTGTTTAAGCCCGTGCCATACAGTCTGCCCCAAGTGACAGGTGTGTTGTGAGGGAATAATACTGACTTGCATAATCAACCTCCTCCGCAGGGCAGCCTACAGGTCACGACCATTACGTCCAATTGCAATCAGATAGGCAACACACCATATACAGCTGTGTTGCCTCTGCCATGCACACACCCATACTTCTGCATACAATGTGTCATTTCATAGGTCATCACCTTCAGTACATCACAGCAAACGCGTTGCATGGATTGCGTTTACACACCATGTGAAATACCTACATGTTTCCATCCCCACATGACATATGATTCACAGAGTTTGCAAATACATAATTCTACATACACCCTGCATGTGAGGCAGTACGTGTACTATGAAATATCCAAGACCACTGCTCATGGGTATTACTTGTGAATATGATGGCTACCCTTTTTACAGACAGATGTGGTGATTTCACTACTACATGCAGTGCACATACATCGCACATTGCTCAAACAGACAATCATTCGATTATTCCATATTTTCCTTTAATGTTATCGACACTATGAATTATTTGTGTAAGTACGCCAATAAGGGCAATGACATGGCCGTTTTTGGTATGTCTAATGGGTGACAGGAAGAAGAGACCTAGCTGCACGACATCAGTAGATACACTCCTGGAAATTGAAATAAGAACACCGTGAATTCATTGTCCCAGGAAGGGGAAACTTTATTGACACATTCCTGGAGTCAGATACATCACATGATCACACTGACAGAACCACAGGCACATAGACACAGGCAACAGAGCATGCACAATGTCGGCACTAGTACAGTGTATATCCACCTTTCGCAGCAATGCAGGCTGCTATTCTCCCATGGAGACGATCGTAGAGATGCTGGATGTAGTCCTGTGGAACGGCTTGCCATGCCATTTCCACCTGGCGCCTCAGTTGGACCAGCGTTCGTGCTGGACGTGCAGACCGCGTGAGACGACGCTTCATCCAGTCCCAAACATGCTCAATGGGGGACAGATCCGGAGATCTTGCTGGCCAGCGTAGTTGACTTACACCTTCTAGAGCACGTTGGGTGGCACGGGATACATGCGGACGTGCATTGTCCTGTTGGAACAGCAAGTTCCCTTGCCGGTCTAGGAATGGTAGAACGATGGGTTCGATGACGGTTTGGATGTACCGTGCACTATTCAGTGTCCCCTCGACGATCACCAGTGGTGTACGGCCAGTGTAGGAGATCGCTCCCCACACCATGATGCCGGGTGTTGGCCCTGTGTGCCTCGGTCGTATGCAGTCCTGATTGTGGCGCTCACCTGCACGGCGCCAAACACGCATACGACCATCATTGGCACCAAGGCAGAAGCGACTCTCATCGCTGAAGACGACACGTCTCCATTCGTCCCTCCATTCACGCCTGTCGCGACACCACTGGAGGCGGGCTGCACGATGTTGGGGCGTGAGCGGAAGACGGCCTAACGGTGTGCGGGACCGTAGCCCAGCTTCATGGAGACGGTTGCGAATGGTCCTCGCCGATACCCCAGGAGCAACAGTGTCCCTAATTTGCTGGGAAGTGGCGGTGTGGTCCCCTACGGCACTGCGTAGGATCCTACGGTCTTGGCGTGCATCCGTGCGTCGCTGTGGTCCGGTCCCAGGTCGACGGGCACGTGCACCTTCTGCCGACCACTGGCGACAACATCGATGTACTGTGGAGACCTCACGCCCCACGTGTTGAGCAATTCGGCGGTACGTCCACCCGGCCTCCCACATGCCCACTATACGCCCTCGCTCAAAGTCCGTCAACTGCACATACGGTTCACGTCCACGCTGTCGCGGCATGCTACCAGTGTTAAAGACTGCGATGGAGCTCCGTATGCCACGGCAAACTGGCTGACACTGACGGCGGCGGTGCACAAATGCTGCGCAGCTAGCGCCATTCGACGGCCAACACCGCGGTTCCTGGTGTGTCCGCTGTGCCGTGCGTGTGATGATTGCTTGTACAGCCCTCTCGCAGTGTCCAGACCAAGTATGGTGGGTCTGACACACAGGTGTCAATGTGTTCTTTTTTCCATTTCCAGGAGTGTATATATAAGCAATAAAGATGGTTTAATGCTGGGGTTTCCCATAAATGAGCATTACCTCTCTGTGACAAATCTAAGTGTCCGCTAAGACAATGGTCTATGTGTGGACATCTCCAGAGATATCCAGGCTGTGGTCATCATTCCACTGCAAACAAATTTAACAGCATTCATCAACTTATGTTGTACACAACCACTTGCACACAACTGTGGACATTGGCGAGGGTGTCTCAGGTACTAATGCAGTGAGAAGTGATATGTTAGGAAGAGTGTACACAGTACACTCTAATCAACAGGAATGTTACATCCTATGCATGTTATTGCAAGTGGTTCATGGTCCATTTAGCAACAAAGACATCCACACAACCAACAGAGCAGTATGCACCAACTCAGGGGTTCGTGTTATAATTTGGGATTACTGAAGGATGAGCAGTACTGGGAGTATGCCATCTGAGATGCCAAACATGTGGCCACCCCATGGCAAATGAGACACATATTCTCTATGTTTACCACTCCGGCAAGGACACTGGCGTCCAATACAGAAGTCACATTTAAAATCTTTCCAGTTAACATCGTCGATACCTGTACAAAGCTCATAACACCAGTGAATGCAACCAATGCACCTAATCCAGGTCTTTTTATAAATAACAGTTGACCACAGTTGTTCACAATAAACGCACTCCTCATCCTCTTCACACTCAGATAATGTGTGTTTCAGCATGCTCTCATCAAATACTTGAATTGGACTTTCCCTCACCATGATCCTTCTGCTTCATAACTCTCTAGTTCTTTCTTACGAAGAGATTCCTTTTTGTATCCCCAGGTGATGAAGATCTATTATAGGAATCAAATGAAGCTCCTGGAACAGGTGTTGTTGGAACAGGTGTTGTTGAAGGTAATGTCTTTCTTGTAGCCTTGGTTCCTGCTTTCTTTGTCCCCTTTGGCCAGGGATTGTTCCAATACCTTTTTAAAAGGATATTACATTAACAATGTTGCTTTACCAGCTCTTGGTGTTGGGCATTGGGTTTGATGGTGGAAGTAGAGGAGGTGAGCTGGTTTCAAAAGCAGAAGCTGCTGTTTCTTTAATTTCCGTAACTGCAGTCCATAATGCTCATGCTACAGACTGTCGAGGAGGAAAACCCATAAATGGGATTCACATCGATAGATCCCATATTTTTTGAAACCATTTTAAAAAAACTTCTATTGTTTTGAGTCAGCAATATGTCCAACGTATTAATAGCCCAACATCTTTGTCTCTCAAATATGGAATAAACTACAGAGCATCTGTTTGTATAAAATCATGCCAAATCCCAGGTACACAACATCATACAACCTATTACTGCCTGCTATTAAGGACTATCTCTTACATTCATAACCTAACCCTTGAGTGAGTGGTGGCTGAAACTTTTATTCATTAGATAAGGAACAACATTTTTCTAACTACTGTCTCATATCAAATACTTTGAAACTACATATTGTGTGGTTTGAGGAGGGACTTTCAGCTGAGCTCTGTAGAGAATGTTTAGCTTGATCACAACGCTAAAGTAGCAGTCAAGAACTAAATGTTAACAGCACCAGCACCACAATGGCCCCTCAGAATGAGTCCCACTACAGGTTGTTGGAACGAGCTACGGAGTGCACCACCAAGCAAGGGAGATATCCAGCAACCCAGAAGTAGGCACCCTCCTGAAACACATGGGCACTTTATCCTATACATACATCACAAACACTTAATCACTTCGTAGATTACAGATCACAGTAAAATTGCAATTCACCATCATAATGAAAAAAGCACCAAGCCAAACCATGGAGACATGAAGCAACAACTGTACGACATTATGTTTCACACAGTGCCAGCTATACATGGCATGTAGTAGAGTGACCTCACTAGTAATTCGTGCACCATGGCACCTGGGCGTAGTACAACTAATATTGTACTCGTATATAAGAGTGTATGATCATGATTAAATACACTCCTGGAAATTGAAATAAGAACACCGTGAATTCATTGTCCCAGGAAGGGGAAACTTTATTGACACATTCCTGGGGTCAGATACATCACATGATCACACTGACAGAACCACAGGCACATAGACACAGGCAACAGAGCATGCACAATGTCGGCACTAGTACAGTGTATATCCACCTTTCGCAGCAATGCAGGCTGCTATTCTCCCATGGAGACGATCGTAGAGATGCTGGATGTAGTCCTGTGGAACGGCTTGCCATGCCATTTCCACCTGGCGCCTCAGTTGGACCAGCGTTCGTGCTGGACGTGCAGACCGCGTGAGACGACGCTTCATCCAGTCCCAAACATGCTCAATGGGGGACAGATCCGGAGACCTTGCTGGCCATGGTAGTTGACGTACACCTTGTAGAGCACGTTGGGTGGCACGGGATACATGCGGACGTGCATTGTCCTGTTGGAACAGCAAGTTCCCTTGCCGGTCTAGGAATGGTAGAACGATGGGTTCGATGACGGTTTGGATGTACCGTGCACTATTCAGTGTCCCCTCGACGATCACCAGTGGTGTACGGCCAGTGTAGGAGATCGCTCCCCACACCATGATGCCGGGTGTTGGCCCTGTGTGCCTCGGTCGTATGCAGTCCTGATTGTGGCGCTCACCTGCACGGCGCCAAACACGCATACGACCATCATTGGCACCAAGGCAGAAGCGACTCTCATCGCTGAAGACGACACGTCTCCATTCGTCCCTCCATTCACGCCTGTCGCGACACCACTGGAGGCGGGCTGCACGATGTTGGGGCGTGAGCGGAAGACGGCCTAACGGTGTGCGGGACCGTAGCCCAGCTTCATGGAGACGGTTGCGAATGGTCCTCGCCGATACCCCAGGAGCAACAGTGTCCCTAATTTGCTGGGAAGTGGCGGTGCGGTCCCCTACGGCACTGCGTAGGATCCTACGGTCCTGGCGTGCATCCGTGCGTCGCTGCGGTCCGGTCCCAGGTCGACGGGTACGTGCACCTTCCGCCGACCACTGGCGACAACATCGATGTACTGTGGAGACCTCACGCCCCACATGTTGAGCAATTCGGCGGTACGTCCACCCGGCCTCCCGCATGCCCACTATACGCCCTCGCTCAAAGTCCGTCAACTGCACATACGGTTCACGTCCACGCTGTCGCGGCATGCTACCAGTGTTAAAGACTGCGATGGAGCTCCGTATGCCACGGCAAACTGGCTGACACTGACGGCGGCGGTGCACAAATGCTGCGCAGCTAGCGCCATTCGACGGCCAACACCGCGGTTCCTGGTGTGTCCGCTGTGCCGTGCGTGTGATCATTGCTTGTACAGCCCTCTCGCAGTGTCCGGAGCAAGTATGGTGGGTCTGACACACCGGTGTCAATGTGTTCTTTTTTCCATTTCCAGGAGTGTATATCTTCACAAACCATCTGTTGTATCTGCATTTCATACCTATATCGATTTCTGACAATTGCTAGAGGCTGGTAAAGTTTGGGAAATGAAGATGGCTGTGTTGGAGTGTCGGCACTCAAGTGCAGATGTGATATTTAAGGAGGAGACTGACAGATAGGGAGGTGAGGGTGCGATGGGCAGAGGGGTGGGGTCCAAATCTGACATATGAATTCTTCGCCCCAAGACCAGCATAGGGGGGTTCATAAAAACACTCTGGATCTAATATTATGGACAGACAAATATGCGTGCTTTTTAAAACTCATCCATATACGCTTTCCTGCATGGCAAGTGTATTGTGTGGGAATAATACAGACTTGCCTTATCGACCTGCTTTTCAAGGGAGCCTACACATCAAAGGCAGGAAACAGTTTTCCAACCACTGAAATGTAAGCTGCCCAGCACAACAGATGTGTTATGTTGGAGTGGTACTCGCCTGTTTGATCATCCTGCTCTATATGGCAGCGTGCATGTCATGGCGAAAAACGAGGTTTCAGAGTCCACGACATACAGACTGAGCTGCACGAGCTGTGTGTCATGGGAACATTACCAGTCAGCAGGATATGTGACACACATGTACACAGGCAAAGCTGCAGGAAAAGAGTTCTTAATATATATATGCATGTCCAGGAACACCTCCCAGGCCCCCGGAGTGAAGTGGACCAAATTTCTCGACACAAAATCCTTGCCTCAAAAGGACGAACGTGTTAGGTTTATAATGGTCTACCTCTAATATTTACAGCAATACAGACATCAGAATTTTAAGCCCCTTCCTAATAGACTCCCTGCACAACAGATGTGCTGTGTAGAAATACCATCAACCTCTATCTTAGCGGGAAAGCCTACATGTCAGGCCCTTATGGGCGACTGGATAGGCAACCTGACATATTGCCTTCCCCCCTAGAATACGCCGACCCATTACCGTCCACCTGCAGACAACAATGTGTCATTCCTGAACATGACAGCAGGCATACTACATGCATTGTGATTTCACACCTAGCGGACACCACAAGTCGTTAGGTCGCCAGATGTATGGCACAGTCTTAGCGCACGTATGTACAACTGTATTCGTCTACAGTGAAATAATTATTCTGGTATCTGAGTCTGACAATTTTGACAGCCCACCGAAGGCATGATCATAGACGACAGCCACTACATGGCACTCCTATAATCTGCGAGTGTTGTTGTTGCAGCCACGGCGTTACGTGCATACCACATCCGCAGTACTAGCCAATTGGCGCTCATGGCGGTCTTCTAAAGGCAACTTTGCAGGGACTCAGATCACAGTCATGCTCCGACAGCACCGGCAATCATTTTATCTATTCAACATTGGACTGGTCGCTGTTAGTTGTTGTTTCTTAGTATCCAATTTGGTTTTGGTCTCTGGTCTTGGTTGGTTGGTTGGTTGGTTTGGGGAAGGAGACCAGACAGCGTGGTCATCGGTCTCATCGGTTTAGGGAAGGATGGGGAAGGAAGCCGGCCGTGCCCTTTCAGAGGAACCATCCCGGCATTTGCCTGGAGTGATTTAGGGAAATCACGGAAAACCTAAATCAGGATGGCCGGACGCGGGATTGAACCGTCGTCCTCCCGAATGCGAGTCCAGTCTGGTCTTGGTATTTCGCCATATCGTCTGTGTTGTCAGTCATCCCTCTTGTGTGTGTGTCTACATTGTACCACTAATTCAATGTTGAAGACGTCGGCCTTTCGTCCAGTGCATTCTGGTCTCACTCGATTCCAGTCACTAGAACTGACGATGAGATAAAAGATTAACAGTGCACTATGGATGCAAAACTTTTACAGCTAGTGAAACAGCAACAGCAGCCACTGCTCCCACAGAAGCAATTGCAGCAGCATTTCCAGCAGCAAATGGACCATCTGCGTCAGAAAATTCAGCTTATGTCAGAACAGTTACACGTACAAGGTTCACAACCCATCGAGAATGTGGTCACCTCCCGGGCCCACTCACCCGCATTTCTACCATTTAACGACATCAAGGAGGATTGGGTCGCGTATTTGCAGCAACTGAAACAGTAGTTCCCCAATTTTCGGGTGTCTGTTGATGCTCTTTAACGGTTGCTCTTCGTTACTTGGGCTTCCCCACAGACATTTCTTGCTACAGAAGTTGGCTCCCCTCACAAACCTGGTTGCACTCACTTTCCAGGAAATGTGTTCGTTGATGTTGAACTATTATCCGCAACAGTTTCACATGGTAACATCATGCTTCGAGTTCCATCAGTACCACAAGCAATTGGGCCAGTCTTATCACTCGTCGGTGACGGATTCGCAAGGTCTGAGTCATCGTCGTGATTTTACCCGTGTCAACCCCTCTTGCCAAACGTCATATGCCGACTCCCTGATTTCTGACACAATGGTCCAACTGTCTTCTAATCCAGAAGTTCGCACTGCGTCCCTCAAAGTAGACAATCTTTCCTCGGACGACATACTGAAAAGCACACACTCTTTCGAGATCACGCAGGCAGGAAACTAACGTCTTATGGGCCAACCCCACTTTACAGCAGCTCAACCACCACCATGAGAACGGAACTCGCGCAAGCCTTCTCCCCGATGGTGGCGTCATGATTCATCACTTTTGGACATATCACTGACCTCTGTGCAGCCAGTCCAGCTGCATTAGCACAACAGCGGGGTCTACCTTCTTGTCCCAACTGTTTTGTGATGCACCAACTTAGAGACTCCATTTTGAGGAACATATTTCTTTACATTCAGATGTAGTTCCTGTTTCTGTCGAGTATGTCCTCTGCCAGCCTCCTTAAGGAAGGCTATTAAGCTCGAAGTCGATCGCCTTCACGACGCTGGGGGCTTAGAACTGGTCAAAACTAGGGTGTTGGCCACACCCGTGGTCATGGTCCAGAAGCCAAATGGCTTCCTCTGGCTTTGTGGAGATTTTAAGTCGATGATCAAGCCCAAGCTCTGGTGCAAAGCTACCCTATATCATGTCAAGAGGCCCTCCTCTCAAAGCTTGTTGGATGTGAATTTTTTCTCGAATAGACCTTGCTGATGCTTATTTATAGATTCCACTAGATGAGGAATCTTAACTCATCGTTGTCATAATACGCTTTTTGGCTTATACAAATACAAGTGTTTGTCTTTTGGGATCTCTTCTGCTCCAGTGATCTTCCAGACATACTTGGAACAGTTAACCATGTCCATCTCAGATTGTACTGATTACCTTAATGACTTATTGTTAGAGGAACTATGCACTAACACCACCTGCATAGCCTGTATACCCTCTGTACTACACTGCATACTGCAGAACTCAAATTCCATCTGCACAAATATCATTTTTTCCAGGAACAAGGACTACCTAGGCCACTTGCTCACAAAAGATAGCATTCAGCCCACTGATCACAATGTTTCTGTTATTGACTCTCTCTCACATTCCAAAACCTTCAGGACTTGCAGGCTTCTTTCAGGAAAGTGAATTACTATTCTAAGTTTCTTCCACAGCACACATTATGTATCTCCTCAACCAGCTGCAGAAAAAAGATGTTCCATTTCAGTGGTCGCCATCCTGTTATCAGGCCTTCACACAGCTGAAGCGCATGTTACATTCTGCATACCGCCTTATCCCCATTTCCCCATAACGCCCCCTTGTTTTGGCTACGGATGCTTCTCCCCATGGCACTGGTGCAGTGCTGGTACACGTTAATGATAGTATGGAGCAACCAATCGCCTATGCATCCAAAACGCTAACACCTCCCCAATGCAATTACTCCCAGATCGAGAAAGAGGCGTTGGCAGTGAAAATATTCCATGTGTACCTATTTGGAACCTTGTTTACCCTCATTACAGACCATAAACCGGGAGTAGCACTCTTTAGGCCACACTCTTGGCTTCCAGAGCGGATAGCCCCAAAGGCTCCAGCGTTGGGCTATTTTCCTTAGCTTCCACACGATCAAGTACACGCCTACTGCACAACAAGTAAAGACCTTATCTTGTGGCATGTCACACACTATGTACTCCGTGGGTGGCACACTTATTTTTCCATGTCAGCTGCTCCCCGAGCTCCAAGCCTCGTCTTGCCTCTCTCATCATTTATCCATAATCTCCTGCTGGATGCAGAGGTGGGTACCCACTGTGTTCTCATGCCAACTACCTTATATACTTGTGTCAGGCGACATGTCTACTGGCCAGGACTGAATAAGGATGTTGATGTCATGGTGTGCAGCTGTTATGTATGTGGTCACCCTCAGGCTGCTCCACCTTAGTCTTTCGCCTCCTGGCCCACTCTCCGTCGGACTCGAGACTGCATTAATCTCGACTTTGCTGGCACCTTTCTCAGCTCTATGTGGTTCAGTGTCATGGACGCTTATTCATACTAACCCTTTGTGGTCAGCATGGCATCGACCACCAACAGCTGCCCTTCTGTACATTCTCGCCACTGAATGGCTGCCCCAGACCATCATAACTGGCAATGGGCCCCAATTCACAGCTATGGCCTTTGAAAAGCTCTACACGGCCGATGGCATCAAATACCTGAGTAGCCCTCCATTTCATCCCTCCTCCCATGGCGAAGAGGAGTGGATGATGTGCACATTTAAGCAGCAAATGCTGAAGGCCGTGGGTGCATCTACCACAACAGTGGCACTCAAAATGTTCCTGAGCACCTACAGGTCCACCCCTGTCCATGACCACAGTCCAGCACAACTCATCCACAGTCGACAGCGGCATACCCTCCTGGATGAACCTTCCAGGTTCAGCTATAGAGCCAAACCCTCATGGATGCCAGCTACACAGTGGCCACTCTAGGGTGGTACCTTACTACCACTGCTACCCCAAAGATTTGGAGTATCAGCACATGAACCAACTGCGTCCCCGCTTTCAATCTACCCCTCTAGCAGTTCATCCATCTGAGTTGGAGTCCCCAGCCTCACATGTCCCTCAATTTCACAAGTACCATTTGCACGCCAGGACACTGTCGGCACCTCCCAGAGGCACAGGTATGGAGGTCGAGATATCATCACAGCCTCCGTCTGCTTTGCAGTTATCTTCCACATTGAAGTTCCACAGCACAGTGCCCAAAGCCCTGCATTTCTTCTACCAGCTGGCGGCTTCCACAGACATGACACCACCTGTTCACCTACGAAAACATTTTTCAGGGCGCTTCAGGCCCTGCACGCCCATTTTAGGGGGAGAGGGTTTTGTTACCTCGGTCTGCCGATTTTGGCAGCCCACCAGAAGGCACGGACCGAGGTGACAGCCGCTAGGTAGCACCCCTACAATCTGTGAGTGCTGCTGTCGCTGCCACAGTGCTACGCGTGGGCCACACGAATCGTACCAGCCTATCGGCGCTCACGGTGGTTCTATGAAGCTGACAGTGCAGGGGCTCAGTCATGCTCCAACAGTGCTTGAGATCATCTCTCTATTCATCGTTGCTCTGGTTGCTGATAGTTGCTACATTCTGGTATTCAATTGGGGTTTTGCTCTCTGGTCATGTTATTTCGCCATGTGGTCCGGGTTGTCAGTCATCCCTGTTGTTTGTGTCTGCACTGTATCAGCGATTCCCCATTGACACCATCGGCCAATGCGCTCTGGTCTCACTTGATTTCAATTACTAGAGCTACATGTTACCATCCCCATTACACTCACAAACAAGCGCTTCCTTCTCATTTCTTATCCGACAAGAATGTCTTAGTACAATGTATGACATGGCATTAACATATCATGCCACTGCATCTGAAAACCCTTCGCTACTCCTCAACTGCATACACACAATGTACGAGCTGAGACGAGGACACATAACAAAAGGTCAAGTGCGCCCCTGTGCCAAACGAAAAAAAAATGTTACATGCACAGGAATGTGCATACTGTGAAGTTTCAATGGTTAATACCTTCCACTCATGAGAACATGAGACTCTGCTACAGTGTGAGACATGCCTCGAAAACATAAAGACATTGTCAGGCAGGGGCACATACCTTGTGACCTACATGGAGTGGTTCCAACCATCTGTGTGGGTGAAATGTCGAAATTCTGTTCATATAGCAGCGCAAACCAGTATCCTGCTGAACCATATGGCATGTGTTGTAGGAACGACCAAGCTAAACTGCCACAGTCCAGTCAACCACCAGCCAAATTATACTAATTAACACAAAAGGACACGCCACAGTAGGAACATTTCTTTTGGCACACACGAAAATATAAGGGAGTGTTTCCAATGACATCGTTGAGAAGAACACACGATGTACTCACCCCACAGTGAGCACCACATTCAAGATCTCGGGGCAGACATATCACCAGGTAGAGACCGTGTCGCCACTAGACTGTAATGCACCCAAATACCTACAACAGCTTTTTTTCACTTATCTGGGTCCGTTGCTTCATATCATGTCATATAAGGATATTATTACAGTATGCTGTGGGACCAAAGACGCTACTATGTTTGTTTATATTGTTTGTCACTGGAGGCCTATTTCAGCGTAATTGCTATCTTCAAGTTATCTGTTTAAAGTGCACAGTCTGGTATAATATTTCAAACTTTTTACGTATATAATTTAGCCTATTATAGAATTATGGCTTGCTACGTACATAAGATGGTCTTGATATCCGTATGACATTGACGTCCCAGAAGCTTTCACACCATTTTATAGGTTTCCTCATTGGAGCTATAGTAGACGTTAAATTATGTTTGAATAGTTATTTATGTAACTGTGGAATTATTAAAGTTTATTTCACAATGCAGTTTCGTACAGCTATGTTGATGGCTGAGTCAGCGACGTCACTTGGTTACAGGCAGTTTCCTTCTTTGGTAATCTCATCAGCTATATTATATAGGGTGTACGGAAATTCCCATTGTAAACTATTAGGACTTGTAGAGAGGAGTGAGTAGACAATATTTTGAATTGGAACCCATTTCCAGAAACGTAGCGTTTCCATTCTACAACCATTCGAAAACATTTTGGTAAGGTGACTGCTTTTACAAGTAACTGATTAGGCGTGATCCAGTACATCGCTTCCACTCATTAACAGCCAAAGAAATTGCTCGTATACTCGTTGACGTGTTCTCTTCAACATGAGGCAACACAGCCACTTCCAAGTCATGACTGCTGATAGTGAGGTACCCTTCGTCAAAGCCGTTGCGTAACTGTGGTGAAAAATGTATGCGATGGAGCCGGACATTGTCGAGACCGGTCTTCTGCAAACGTGTACTCTAACACTCACAGACACGTGACTGAAATCACAGAGGTAGCGCAGGCGTCAAATGACATCAGCCCATCTAATGTAATCCCCCCACCGTGACTACCCTGTTGAATACCTACATAGGAAACATGTTTACAAACAGCTGCAGCACAGAAACGGTAGGTTTCCACACATGGGTTCCTATTCAAAGTATTATGTACTCACTCCCCTCTATGTAAGTCCTAGAAGTTCGTAACAGGAATTTCTGAACACCATTTATTTCTGGTATGATTCGTGTTTATGTGGTTCTGCGATCATAATTATGTAATTTAATCAAAAATGGTTCAAATGGCTCTGAGCACTATGGGACTCAACTCCTGTGGTCATCAGTCCCCTAGAACTTAGAACTACTTAAACCTAACTAACCTAAGGACATCACACACACCCATGCCCGAGGCAGGATTCGAACCTGCGACCGTAGCAGCAGCGCGGCTCCGGACTGGAGCGCCTAGAACCGCACGGCCACCGCGGCCGGCTGTAATTTAATCCTATTGCTTTTTATAAAATTGGTTACGCCATATAATGCTGTGGTGCGCAGGGTTTGTAACAATTTCCCAACGTTGTTTACTTAAAGGCATGCTTTCCAGTGGTTACTTTTAATTTTGTGATAATACGATATTTGTAGATTTTGATTGATTACACAAATCTTTTTTAGAATGATAATTTCATTAGAATTCTCTGTGTGTTGTGAAAAGACAGCAGGTAATTTCTTCACCTTCACTTTTTCAATGGAACGGACAATCACAGGCTGTGTGGTGAGTGGTCAGTGGGAGGGCTGGCAGTGCTCGTGACGCTGAACTCGGCCCAAGCCAGAGGGGGTCGCTGGCCGTGGGAAGCGGAGGGCCCGGAGCGGGACGACACTGTATTGTCCCCGAGGTCACAGACAAAAAAACTTTTTACGACTGCTTTCACCAAGCTGTGACGGACGTGAAGTGAGTGACAATTACTCCCGGCCGAGGCAAAGTTAAATCTGCCGTTTCTACAGGGGTCCTCACGTTACTTTCTTTGAGGCTTGTAAGATCAGTACCAGCTAGGCCAGTGAAAACATTTTTCCAGGATGGGTAAAATGGGGCGACTGCAGAAAGCTGGAGAGACGTGAAGCTATTTTTTTCCCTCCTTGAGATCACATAGTAAAACGAGCCGCAGTGTTTACCGTGCGAATAAAATAACCGTGCGTTGATTGGGCTATACGGTACATGACACATGAGTGGTCTGCTAGCTTTCAGTTGGTTGTTTTAGCTTTTTGGCGCAAGCCTCACGCGGACCTTTTGGCAACTACGAGACAGGATCTTGAAGTGTGGAGTGGAGTAGTTGATTCAGTATTGGAGAAAACACACGGTTTCGGAGTCGTAGACTGGGCGCGGGGCGCACAGGTGGATCGGAACGAGAAGGGGAGACGTCCCACTGGGCACCGCAGCTTGCTGGGAATCTTCGGAGCGGCATCTTCTTACTTCACGGCGCACTCACAGCAGCAACGGTCGCTGTCCAGCTTAAGCACGTCGTGGTAGTTTCTCTCAGGATACAGTTAACAGTCACTGCCATTTGTATTAATCCCAGTCGGACCGCGTTATCAATTTTTTAAAGTCAGAATTAGAGTCAAGTCACCACCCTTTGTTCAATTTTGTCGACTGTATACCACAACATTTGACTTTAATTAACATCAGGAAGAATAAAATCGATATCTTATGTTGACCTGTGTTTAATTCACGTCTTTTAGAAATAAACCTGTCGTGATATTGAGTTCCATCCTGTTTTCTAGTAAACTAGATCACTTGATTACCTTTATTAGTTTCAGTTAAGTATGTGGGAAGTAATAGGCGTCACCTTGGAATAAAAATACAATTTGTCATCTTCAGTTTCTCGAGAGGCCTACATTTCTTTTCATTTGCGTTTAAAATCCGTTGCGCATAATTTTTACCGTACTGTCACTGAAGGTGTGGTCTGTCTTGAAAATACCGAGAGACTGAAGTTCATTATAGGTACTCACACATGTACCCACCAGGGAGTCGTTTTGTAATGTTAATGTTTCAAATCGATCTGTCGATTTAGAATTTCTTGAGGGTAGTTTTGTGTGTGTGAATATATGCCCATTTCTTCAAGATTACTCATTAGCTGTCCTCCTTGTGCAATGTCTAGGACGTCAACAGGCTGTTATATGTCGTTTGCCGTATGTCGTACTGTTTTCATGTAGTGGAAGAAAGTTGGCGGTTTACTGCCGCTATTTCTAAAGTGTTCTCGGTATCGAATACTGAAATTCCGTTTCAGGATTGAATATAAATGTTTTAAGAAAACTCTACAGTGAAACAACAGATGTAAAGACGTTTTATATCTACTCGTCCCTGCTTTCTACGACATCACGGTTTAAGAAAAAATAATTTTCTGAACTCGCCTAGTAGTTCCTTCAAAGAATTATTTTGCAGATTACAAGCTATCTGACCAATTAATGAACATTATATACAAGCTAACCTTCGAGGATATAAGGTAACGGTTACAGCAGGTAAAACATTTTTAGCCGTACATTTTCACACAGGAATATGTGATGCATTTATGTTTTTAGTCTTCAGTGAAGTATGTCCCGCTAGCGATGGCACCAAGACTTGCCGATTTCCGCAGTGAGCCTGAACCCAACTACCGCCGTTTGGCTTTCTCACCGCCAAGGCAACGCGACTGCTTACAGCCGTTCAGCCAGTCCACTTTGAAGATACAAACCCTCGGTCAGTACTATCAGGCAGCGTGTCACTCATTGAATACAGGCAGTGACGTTGCAACGGGAACAAGCGAATGAAGGTGGAAGCACCATTCACACAATACGCCTTCCGTGAGCCGAGAACACACAAATCGGTGTTGTTCTGAAGTGGAATACTCCTCCTTTTCTCTCCGACAGGATGAGGTTATGGATGCGGAGCGCACCTAGAACTACGACACATGGGACGCAGATACGGAAGTGTTTGGAGTGAAAAACACACATACGCAGGGAGCTAGAGCGATATTAAGCTGGCAAATCTGAAAGTACACCAGGGGCGATGCGGCCCTTCTTCGGCCGTCGGTTCTGCTCGAGATGGCGCAGGGCCGGTGGGCGCTGTGGAAGGGGGGCGGGGGGGGGGGGGGCAGTTGGTAGTCGGCGTGACAGTTAATTACGAGGTGACAGACGAAATGGTATCACGTGCGACTTAAGGAGAATGTTAGCTTACGTTGAATATTTCACTAACTTGAAGGTATTTAACCTGTATGAAAGGTAACGCTGGTAAAAACAACTTGCGCTGTTATTATTTAGTAATATGTCAGTCAGTGGCAGCAAATACTAATGATGACATACGGTGAGGATTATTAATAAATTAATACGACCAAGAGATACGAGCTGTGGTAGTTATCAAGCAGCCCGACTGCGTTGACTAGCAGAGAGAGGTGTGTGTGTACTTACATGTCGGCCTGTTGCGGTTTGGCCTCGTAAGCGGGATCCACGGCCTCTGCGGTGGCTGCGTCGCTGTCACTGCAACAGAACAAAGCAGAACGGAACGCGTCAGAAAGCGCGGGCACACGCGCGCGCGCGCACACACACACACGCGCGCTGCCTTCACACTGCACACTCGCACCCACCCCCTCAGCCGTGACTTGTCTGGACAACTCGTCGCCAGCAGAGCAGCCCGCTGGGCCGCCACTCTAGACCCTCGCGAGCCGCACTGTGGTCGTGCAGCCCCCACTACGTATTAAGAACGAATACTGCGAGTAAATACGACACGGATCCTTTCAGAACCAACTGCAGCCAACACTACGCGAAAAAGAAAGGCATTCCTTAAGCGCGGCACGTAAAGTGAGTTACCGTTTCCTTTTCTCCATGCTCTGAGTTGTTGCCGACCATCCTCTATATTTGGTGCCTACTGTGTGCGTTTCTACAATCTTCTACGCAGCTATACAGGGTGGAGAAAAATTCTGTCACAAAACTTTAACCCTTGATAGCTGATGCCAGTATGAACCAAAATTACTAATGTCGTGTATGTCGACAGCGCACAATTTTTAAACTAGGGAAACTTGGCGCCACGCGCTCCGATTGTCCTCTTACGTTTGAATGCCTGTGACGTGAGGTGGAGACAAACGGCAAGACCTGCTGGACACGTGTGCGTATCACGCTGGGGCAGTGACGGGGCGAGGGGCGTTTGTATGTGTCAACCGAAAACCAGAGCGCCGCCCTTCAACCTACGAAAGGCAACAGGGCAATCCCACGGCCAATCGGAGCGCGTGGTGCCGTGTTTCCGTAGTTTAAAAATTGTGCGTTGTCGACTTACAAAACATTTGTAATTTTGGTTGCTGCTGGCATCAGGTATCCACGGTTAAAATTTGATGACACAATTTTTCTCCACCCTGTATTTGCCACCCACGAGTAATGGCTGAATCGAGGGCGGAGATTCGATACCCGCCCATTATATTGCTTTCATTGAAATGTCTGAGACGCAGTACCAATGTCGTCCGAGTTAAATGAACTTCGGACATTCTGGTTTGCAGCGCTGACTGAGAGGCAGACAGGGGACGCGAGAGCGAACGCCACCATCAGATGTGCTCGTGTAGCTTCCATATGGATGCTAACATGTGTTTCCTACCTGAAAAACTATGTTATCGTCGTAAATTAATCACAATCTGTGATTTTGATGTATAAGGCCTAGAATTCACAACTGCTTTGTATCTCATTAACAATGCGTTAGTGAATCGTCTACAAAGCAAACGACGCTTAAGCAACTGAGACAGGTATTCGGTTTCTCCAGGTAATTATTAGCGCTGATGCTGTCGTCGATGTTACTGATTAATAAATAAACTGAGAACTGTGACTCTTTAATACAATTTTGAGTTTTGGTTACTGCACATAATCTATACAATTCGACAGAGAAGTATAGTTTCATGAACACGAGAGGAAAATTTGATCTGGTGGTATTACACAGTTTTTGAAAGTCGTGAATAATCCGTCTGATAACGACGCCAATTGAATATATCTTTCTCATCATTTAAGAGTACAGATGATCATCATTTTTGTAGACCGCCCTGTCATAGTGTCGTAACGACCCAGTAGATAAAGGATCGCTGTGTATTAGTCAAACTATTATAATATCTCTGCAATTTAACACCTTTTATGATGTTCACTCCTGAAGTTGGGGCTGAAATTACTTTCCGGAGCGGTATCTCTGTTTTTGAGTTGTCATTGCTAACTAGGAGTATCGAGAGATTACTGCGCAAGAAGAAGGGTGAAAGTTGCTCGATGTGTGTGTTGGTAGCACCTGTTGCAGCAGTCATGGCAAAGCAATATGGAGGAACAGCTCATTTCTATACCCAGTGATGTTTTCTGTTCGGTCGCGGGACAAATGTTAGGTACTTTATTTAACGTAACAACAGTCTGAATATACCAGGTGCTAGAATCCCATCAAACTGAAACTTTGAAGGAAAAAATCACTTTATCCAGAGGAAAATACAGACATGTAACACACAATATAACAATCAGTTTTCATTGTCTACCTTTGCTCAACGCAGCGTTTAAGTTAACTGCAAGTAAATTGAATGTAATGGAAAACGAACCATCACCTTCCAAACTAAGACGGACAGACTAGTCTGCGAGCACAACCTAAACTTCACATCCACATTCGTTGGCTTCACCAAATCACCATCAAATTGCTACCTATCTACATAAACTAGACATCTGGATATACTACAGGTCCGTCAGTCACAACAGCGCAGTTCCCGCGTTTGGAAAGAAATCATCAATAATTAAGTCCGGCAACACTTTCAATTATTTATTGCACAAGAACCGAACATTGTACAGGTATCATACATATATCATTTTGAAGAGAAACCCCGAAAGTCTTTTTTTCCATGTATACCGCCACAGCGTAATTTGGTAATTTGCCGATAGTCGGCGCTAGTCGCAAACATGGCGAGTTCAGGAGCGGAGCGAGCTTTCTGTGTGTTGGAATTCGACAAAAACAAGTGCTGCAGCAATGGCTGATGGCTCAGATGCATCGGACTCTCCGTTCATCTTTCAATAGGATGGAGCTCCACCCCATTTTCATCACGAAGTTCGTAGGTACCGGAACACGGAGCTGCAAGCTGCTGCATCGATGGATCGGCCGTGCTACAGAAGGGGACAGCTGTTTCATGAAATGGCCTCCCTGATCACCAGATCTCACCCTGTGTGACTTTGTTCTGAGGGACACATTAAAAGGTCTGGTGTATGTACCGCCTCTAACACGTGACGTAGCAAAGCTCTGGGAGAAAATACGGGAAGCGACTGCCACAGTTGACGATGCCATTCTGGGACGGGTATGGCAACAATTCGATTACCGTATTGACGTCTGCCGGATCACTCATTGTTCGCATAGTGAATGTTTGCAAAAACAACTTTCAGAGTTTCTCTCCAAAATGCAATATGTATGACATCTGTACAATGTTTAGTTGTTGTGCAATAAATAATTGAAAGTGTTCCCGGGCTTTATGTACACCTTGTATTTCGACACAGAGCGCTTGAAACGACTGTAAATACCCAGTCCAGCCATACTGGCCCGTGGCTTGCTGCGCCACGCTCTGCATGGCCCAGTATTTTATTTCCCTTTCTTCGAGCGAATAAACACGGGCTGGCTACCAGGGACTACAAAGAGTGATGCCTACTACGGCGCCAGTTTATATCTTTTCTTTACCTCCAGCTTCATACAGTTTCCAGACAGGTATTTCATTACGATCAGAAGTGTGCACGTTGCTGCGTGAACCACGGACCTTGCCGAGGTGTGACGGCTTCCGTGTTTCAACTATACAGATAGCCGCACCGTAGGAGCAACCACAGCGGAGTGGTCTCTGAGAAGAGGAGATACAAATCTGCATTTCCTGAAGAGAGGAAGTAGTCTCTTCAGTATCTGCTGCGGCGACACTCTAATCTTGACTCATAACGTTAACCGATGTGCCCTTGCTGGGGAAAGAAACAGCTGTCATTTTTTTGACAAGACAAGCACTTCTACCATATCGTTAAAGGATAGCATCCTGTCGGATAAAATATTCCGCTGCGCTGTTCTCTGCACAAACGAGTCACGAGCAGAGAGAGCAACGAAGACGTGGCCGGCCAGCAGTCCAGTCCAGTCCCGTTCGGACCGCCCCAGCGTGCGCTGCGCTCACCTGCCAACCTGCACCTCAAAGCTCGGCAGCTCACCACCCTGCTGTTTCACAGCAGACTACCTCCTCCCACAGTACATTCCCACCTGCAAAAATTCCCAGTGGGGCACTTACTGCAAGTATTTCGCCCCCTTCAGTGTTAGGGTTCGACCGTTACACTGCAACTCGCTGTGTAAGCCGATTCCTAGTTTGTACGAAGACAGGAGCTCGTCTAGTAGACGCGTCGGACGTATCCCTTCTACTGTCTTCACTACCAGTAATGGAAAATATTCCTTCACGCGGGTCTCGCTGTGGGAAAGGCATACGTCATACTGAGATTCACTGCGCGACTACAGAAGAAATGAAATTCATCCATGAGTTAAATCTTCTACCACATACTCTTCTCTCCGATTCTTAATTATTGTTCATCAGTATTCGTTTCTTACAGAGGTGAATTAACCAATGAGACAAAGAAGAAAAAGTCACAATATCGTGTGTGTGTGTGTGTGTGTGTGTGTGAGAGAGAGAGAGAGAGAGAGAGAGAGAGAGAGAGAGAGAGAGAGAATCATACTTCTGTAGTCCAACCTAAAATAGTGTTCTCCTTCCATATCGATCTACTTGCACATTCAGCTTTGTACGTCACGGCATGAAGAAAAACCTTCACAAGCGTGGACCGAATGAAATTAAACATTAACTGGCAGAAGCAAGCCCTGGGAGCAACTTCTGCAGAGCACAGTGACAGTAAACTTCGGTTAGTGGTGACACGCTCACAATGGTAACTACACGCACTGCTTTTAGACTACTACTGCTGCCGCTCTCGCCATCTTCCCTCCAGCTGCTCTGAACTATTACTACTGAACAGTTACTAAGATACTTGACCGACAGAAGACGTGTGTTCTATAATTTTCATCGCTATCAAGATTTTAATACCTTGACCTTGTGAGCCGGCCGGAGTGGCCGAGCGGTTCTAGGCGCTACAGTCTGGAGCCGAGCGACCGCTACGGTCGCAGGTTCGAATCCCGCCTCGGGCATGGACGTGTGTGATGTCCTTAGGTTAGTTAGGTTTAAGTAGTTCTACGTTCTAGGGGACTGATGACCTCAGAAGTTAAGTCGCATAGTGCTCAGAGCCATTTGAACCATTTGACCTTGTGGATAACATTGAAGTTCACTGAGGCTTTTTGCGGATGATGCTGTAGTACATTGAAAGGTTGTAACAATGGAAAATTGTACTGAAATGCAGGAGGATCTGCAGCGAATTGACGCATGGTGCAGGGAATGGCAACTGAATCTCAATGTAGACAAGTGTAATGTGCTGCGAATACATAGAAAGAAAGATCCCTTATCATTTAGCTACAATATAGCATGTCAGCAACTGGAAGCAGTTAATTCCATAAATTATCTGGGAGTACGCATTAGGAGTGATTTAAAACGGAATGATCATATCAAGTTGATCGTCGGTAAAGCAGGTGCCAGACTGAGATTCACTGGAAGAATCCTAAGGAAATGCAATACGAAAACAAAGGAAGTAGCTTACAGTACGCTTGTTCGCCCAATGCTTGAATACTGCTCAGCAGTGTGGGATCCGTACCAGATAGGGTTGATAGAAGAGATAAAGAAGATCCAACAGAGAGCAGCGCGCTTCGTTACAGGATCATATGGTATTTGCGAAAGCGTTACGGAAATGATAGATAAACCCCAGTGGAAGACTCTGCAAGAGCTCGGTACGGGCTTTCGTTGAAGTTTCGAGAACATACCTTCATCGAGGAGTGAAGCAGTATATTGCTCCCTCCTACGCATATCTCGCGAGGAGACCATGAGGATAAAATCAGAGATTAGAGCCCAGACAGAGGCATATCGACAATCTTTCTTTCCACGAACAATACGAGAATGGAATAGAAGGGAGAACCGATAGAGGTACTCAAAGTACCCTCCGCCACAAACCGTCAGGTGGCTTGCGGAGTAAGGAAGTAGATGTACATACTTATGTCGACATCTGTGCATCACGTTTTCTCCTAACGTTTACGAAGAAGCATACATAAGGAGATACATTAAGCATCCAGCCGTCAGTCGATGTTCAGATGCAGTGTCGGATACTCTCTAAAAGAACGATCGTCAGTATTACGCCCGAATTACTTCCCACCAACTGATTTAAGCAACAGGGAGTGGAGTGTTGTGCTGATTGGGCGGAGACATAGGAGCATTCCGAATATCACAGAGGTTAGCAGTAAACTTCATCTGGAAATTAATTGTGGAAAAGAAATTGTGGAAATAGAACCTGGTGCATACGATATTGACGGCTTAAACGAAGTTTTAAAACGGTCTGAAAAAGTGATTGCACTATTTGCACACATCAATACACTTAAATCTGAAATAAAGGCAATGAGTGCAACGACTGACCTTAACCAGAAAGATGATGATGATGATGATGATGATGATGATGTTTGGTTTGTGGGGCGCTCAACCGCGCGGTCATCAGCGCCCGTTAACCAGAAAGAATCAATAGGACGGCTATTGGGTTTCACAACAGGACGGGTTTTGAAGAACGATCTTAATAATTCTACAGATCCGACCAGTCAGTGGATACACTCCCTCTCAGTACAATCCGTGTCGAGTGTAGTATTGCAACAAAACTCTTAACTCAACAACAGATTGATTCATACAGTTTATAGAGTCTTCCCACCAGTGGGAAAAGTGTGTAAGACTGTTGAGACCCCTACCAACGCTATTTACCTCCCAGTAACAGTTCCCGCTTTCAACTACCTGGAGCTGCAAGGAAGTCGTCGTACGACTACACCTAAAACGAAACCGGCAGTGACCTTGAACGTACACGGACCCAGATGCGGTGGCGACCTTCAGCCAGCCGAGACCTGTTGGAGGAAAAACCGACAACCCTTGACTTGCCGGGTTGGAAGCGTCGGTAGCGAGGTTCGACCAGTCAGGGATCGCAGCAGCCCCACATTGTCAACGAAGAAATTGTGGAAGTGAGGTGTAAGGCCGAAGTGCACAACAGAACAGCAACATGTGCGAACTACTGCGAGTCCCTTAAATCAGGGAGTCTGAAGCGCACAGTGATGTCGTTCGATATAACTAGCCTAGTGGAGGTTGACAAGTGTATGCCAGGAATAATTCTCGCATAAACCTTACGAACCAACCACATTTAACAAGAATTTGATTGTCATCCGACACCAAGACGCTTTAACCCTTGCCCAGAGTTTCATACATATTGATTGAACATAATTACTCTGTAGATGCCATACGCTAATTAAATTAAATTGAACATTTACGAAAAGGGACAGTACTGCTACACTGGCATCAAACCATACACGTAATGCTTTAACGTTCCTGTTTCGTGACATAATATAAATTTAACGCAGTCGAGACCGACCATACACGCAATGTAGGTATAACACCAACTCTTACGTATGTCTCTGCTTCTACCTCAGATTTGAACGATTTGGAAAATGCTGGATGGTTCACTGACGACCCAGTGGAAAGAACAGTGGAAAAGTACAAGAGATTTACTGCATGTATACCATTAAAACTGCTTATGGGATACTTTGAGGACATAAGGCGAATGCTAAACTGAACCTATTCTTGTACGGAGTGCAACCGATGCCAACTCATACATTCAAGGAGTTCAAGGGGAGAATGAGATCACCATCAATAAAATAATATGGAAAATGACACACATCACAGTATCGAATGAGCAGCGTTTGAAGCTTTTAAAAGTTTTGAATGTTGGCGTATTTCTTGCATTATCTTTCCATTCATGGGAGGTCCTCGATCACCCAGTACAACTGACTGCAAGCACACAAACACGGTTTATTAAAACCTCTGCTCAGCCAGGGTTCATCATACTTGCGTTTCAGTCCAACAGGAGGCGGAATATAGCAAATGATTTCACCAAATTTCATAACTGCAGGTTAACTAATGCCAGAGAGTACGTGATCTCCAAATTCTACCCGTATGATAATTTACACCTGCAGTGGGATGAAAATGTGCATAGTCTAGCAGATGGCATGTACGCGAGGTTCCGTGTTTCATACTATAAAGAGGATGGATGTCTACTCAATCCAGGAAAATTCAAGG